>NC_026003.2:22904005-22934791 GCF_000442705.2 Elaeis guineensis
GTAGGAGCTAATGTATCATATATTTTAATTTAGTAAAACCTAAGATCCGATAATCCATGTGATGGATTTGAAATATTGGAATATAATATGGATGACTTGTCTAGGATTGATTGTTAAATCCTAAGTCTCCTTGAGCATTAGGATCAAAGGGATGAATTATATGGTTACCATATACTAGTAGGTTCTTAAATATTGCTTCACCATCATTCGACCTATCCGAACGTCAGGTCTCATTGCTAGATGGTTATATCAATTGGTTCAAAAATTTATTTTATGTTATCAATTTAAGTTCGAACCTATGGGATCACACTCAAAAAAAATTTCTAACTGATCATGTGGCTGATCAATGTTTAAAAAATCATTCAAGAATTTAATCATCAATTCGATTAATGGTTAACCTTATGCAAAAGTTGCAATAAATTTATTCGCTAAGTGTTAGTGAATTAATAGAAGATTAATAAGTAATTATATTATTGATTAGCTCAATTTGATTGAGTAAGAAGGATTAGATAAAATTTAATTGAATTTGATTCAATTAAGTTTGACCCGATTAGATTATGAGATGATCTAATCGTTAAAGGAGAATTATCCTTGATTTGATCAGGACTTTAGTTCAATCAATTCTTCATTGAATTAGAATTTGATAAAAATTTATAAATTTAATTAGATTAGATTTTATCTATCTATTTAGATCTAACTAAATATGAATTGGTTTGGAGTCAAATAAGGAAACCAAGAGTCCATAAAAGATTGGACTCCTCTTCCCTTACGCCATAATTTTTGGATCCCACATATCTTCATGCTGAAAATATTTTGCATGAATTTCTTCATGTAAATATTTGATGTTGCTCCCCTTTCTCAACATCAAATATGTTGGGTTTTGATAAAAAAAAAATGTTGAAATTGATTTCCAAAAAAAAATATTCTTATCTTGATGAATTGGATCATCCAACCACCTCCATGCCACACCTGGATTCTCTTTATTTGTCGACAAAAGAGAGGAATTCCATAAAAAAATTAGATGAAAATCTATTTATCATGAAAACTTTTGGTTGGGCATCCAATATTTTGGGCATTGTTTTGTGGAAAGGTGGCAACAACTCATGTAGATCCAACTTTTCTTGGACTCTTCAAATCCAACATCCTTTCACACCAAAATAAAAAGGGACTTCTTTCTTTTGTGCATGTAAGAGACATTTGAAAGTGCTTTCCACATGAGGAGGTTGGGCATGATTCATGGTGTGAAAAAGAGGAGAGCCTTCTCCTCTTTGGATGAGCAAAATATAGAAACTCTAGGGTTTGGGAAGAGAGAAAATGAAGAGAGAAAGTGTCTCCTCTCCATATTTCTTTCATATCTTCATCTCCTCTAGATGTCCTTCTTCAATCTCTAGAAAGACTCGAGAGATTTGGAAGAAAGATTCAGATCAGTCAATAAGATGGTCTTCGCATGAGCTAACACTCTCGAAAAGATTGATCAGACAAGCTTCGAGTGAACTATCCATAGAGATCGACACATGTACAGCTAGAGCAACCAAAGAGACCCTCTTATCACATATCTCAGTAGTGGCAATCGTCGATCCATACTCAGGTATGGAGTTTTGAATCTAGATTAGAAGTAGATTTGATCTACTGTTCACATGTATGCATGCACATTTTATTTTTAATTTTTAGATTTTATATGCCACATATCATATTATAGATCCTAGAGTAGATTAATTTATTGACCTGATATATACATGTTAGATTAATATGATTAATCTAATTACTTTCACTGTAATTTATTTAAAAAAATTTTGAAATACATACATGAAATCGCCTACGTTTTCAACTGTGGTATCAGAGCCTAGGTTCATTATGACATATTATATGTACATATTAAATCTAAAATTTAATTTAATTTAGATCTGATATATGATATCTTAGATTTAATTTAATTAAAGATTGATTACATAAACTGATATAAGGTTGTCTTGCTGTAAGTTTATCCCTTATAATGAAAAGGTTGTCCTACTTTATGATAATTTTTGATAAAACCTGATTTTATATATTGCATGTGATGTTTATGATCTGATTTAGATATGATCTAAGATTATGATCAAATTTAATATAATTTAGATTTGATCTAAATTCAAGCATATATGATATGTGATTAGATTAGATGATCTGATTAGCAAGTACTTGGATTAGATTGATCACCAGATCGTCCGATCATAGGAGCAAAAAGGGTTAAAAGGCCTCACTTTCTATTCGATGGGGTACTCTTATGGCATGTAAGGGTACTATGTGTTAAATCTCATGAAAAAGAATGTGAGAAAAAGAACTTACTTTTCTGTAAAATCCTAGATCTTGAAATCTTAGGTTTGTTGTATGTGATATAAAGTTGTATAAAAAATAAAATATTTAATCTATATGATTAAAATTATTTTAATCATAAAAAAATAAAATTTAGAATCATAAAAAGTTAAGATATGATCTGAAAAGGTGTTTATGATTAATTTTATTTTAAAATTATGCAAGACTTTTCAGATCTGAAACTCTTTGAAACATACTTGCATAATTACTAAGCCGACCTAATTTTGAATGAGTTGATCTAGTCCCCTTGTGTAGCTGGTTCAGTGTTGATTAAGCTGATTCAGTTTTAGAATAGAAAATTTTTACATAAAATTTGTTATAAATTATTTATAAAATAAAAAATTAAAATTATTCAAATCTAAACCTAAACCCATCATGAACCTACACTAAATTAAGAATTAAGTGAAACTAATTAAATCTAAAATTATAAATTAAAGATCTAATATCATTCGCATAAAATATAGATTGATGGATTTATGGGTTAGCTTGATCAGATCATCTTAATTGAGTTAGATCTAAGGTTAGAATCAAAAAGTTAATGGACTAAGTAGAGAAATTGATTAAATCTAATCAAATATGAAATTAGATTAAATCAGACTTTCTCTAGAACCAATACAGTAGTTATAGATAGTCAAGTCCATATTTTTTATTAGACTAAATGAACTTTGATCGTGGCTCAGTGGTCGAGTCTGAGTCTTTAGGCAAATCTAATTGAAACTGATGAACCAATTGGTGTCTAAGGTAAGTTTGACAGTCTTAATCGATGGTCATTAATTGGAGCTACTCACGTAGATTGAGTCTATGGTGAGTTAATGGCATATCCTTCCCACCGATCTCACTTATTTGATCGATATAATTAATCAACTTTTGATTAGGTTGCTCATTGATTCGTGCTAACCCATACCGCATAGGTAAATCAGTGTAACTGATTTAGGTACTCCTAGATTGACCTATCTGTAGTCTTCTTCATGACTTGATGAAGTCAGTGGAAGGATTATTGATTAGCTTGTCAAATCTCTTCTCTAAATTAATTCTTAAATATTTAAATTATTAGATCCCTAAAATAAGATAGCTATGGTGATAACTAGATCATTGCCTTCTATTAAGTTGGATGATAATGGGTCCATTAGTATGATGATCATTGGAGGCCCAAAGGTTTGGTGCTCATCTACTATTAAAATTATTATTCATAATATAATGACTCAGTCAAGTCTCTCTAGCAAGTAGTCAGGTTGGCCAGCCAAAGTCGGCCCTGATCATTTGGTAGTTAGATTTATGAATACGATCATATTAATGGTTGGATCTAATCAGGACTTGCAGAGAAGACCAAAGTCAACTGAAAAATTATCTGAGATAAAATTAATTATTAAAAATTATTTACTGAAATAATTGATTAGAACCTACTCATAGATGCATATAGGTGAGCCGATCAAAGTCGGACTCATGTGTAACTGTATGGATTCTAATATCCACTGAGAAATTAGAGTAATTTCTCAGATTAGAGATAGAGGCTATTAATTTGACTAAAATAGTAGGAGAACTTTTAAACTAAAGTCCATATCTTTAGGCTTAATCAATTCATAAACATAGAGGTCGCATGTTTTTTCTTTCAGTTATGGCTAAATGTCCGTTGCTCTGTTCACTGTTTGTCAGTGACTTATTTATAGAATCCAACTACGAAATTTGATTTCAAAAGTTGCAAATAGTTCTAAAGTATGAAAAGATCCTGTATATGGATCTAGCACCTGATGTTTCTATGTCTAACACACATGATGCGATCAAAGGCACTTATTAGAAGTAGCCATGATTGTATCACCATGTGGTGTTTTTGAGAGCAGCGAAGAATACGAATTTAGATATAAATTCGATGATGCTTAGTGAGAGAAAATTCTTCAAATATTGAAAGAGTTCTTTTGCACCTCTGAAGATGTGTTTTTGTGGGCAATAATCCTTTGAGAAAGAAAAAGAAAAGAAGGTGTAAGAAAGTCGTGCTTAGGTTGAGGAGTCCGAACTGATAAAAGAGTCTAAGGTTAACCTAATTTGGTAGAGTCTGTTGATCCGAACAGGCTAAGAAAGAGAAATCAGCAAATGATTGCGGGACAAGGTACTTATATAATAATATCTTGTGATTTCTCTATCTATGATACTATGGATATCAAAAATTCATGCAAATTGTTGCAACGACTTTAGGTTAGTAGAAAGATTGAAAACAACCAAAGATTTTTGATTGTTGGAGTTGAAAGTCATATTTCAATTCTGACTTTAAGAATTCTCAAGCAAATTTTTGATTCTAATAATATCATTTTCGGTGATTGTCACCATTGTCCATTTTGATGAATGTAATTTTTATAGACTTTTTGGCCAAGGATGGATTTACATTATCAACATAGAATAATTTTTATGGTATCATTATAGTTGATATCAAAATCATGTGGACAACTGAGAAATGGCATTTACAAATAGTCACAGTCTATTAGTGTATATTACACAACAAAAAAATATCCTAGAGTAGATAATGTCACAAATACCTATCTTTGACAATTTAGACTCAGTCATATAAATAAGAATAGGATCAATAAGAGATAATTCTTAAAGTCAATGATTGTGAATCATTATCAATCTGTCAATCCTATCTCCTCAGTAAGATGACCAAGTCACCTCTTGCTGGAAAAGGTGAACGAGCCAATGATATTCTGAGTCTGATACATACTGATGTATTGGATCTATAAATATATTTATCATAAATTTAGATTATTTAAAATATTCAAATAATTTCTTAATAAGGTAGAAAAATAAATTGAAAAAGATATTGAAACTCTTCAGTCAGACCAAG
This sequence comes from Elaeis guineensis, assembly GCF_000442705.2. Classification (NCBI taxonomy): domain Eukaryota; kingdom Viridiplantae; phylum Streptophyta; class Magnoliopsida; order Arecales; family Arecaceae; genus Elaeis; species Elaeis guineensis. The sequence goes on from NC_026003.2 coordinate 22,909,191, forward strand.
GAGGAGAATACCTTTCCAATGAGTTTTTGATATATCTAGAAGAGAATAAGATTCTCTCTTATTAGAATCGACTTTGTTAGATATAGTTCGATCCATGATGAGATTTATAAGTCTATCATTCTCTCTTTAAGATTATGCTCTTGAGACTACTTGTCATGTTCTCAATTAGATTCTGAATTGATCAGTCGTAAAGATTCTATATGAGACATGGACTAGGCGTAAGTCGATACTCTCTTATCTTAGGGTTTGGGAGTGTTTGTTTTATGTTAAGCATTTGCAAACCAATTAACTTAGATCCCAATCCTATATGTATTATTTTGTAGGGTAACCCCAAAGAATCTAGGAGATATTACTTCTACTTTGCTAAAGAACAAAAGTTGTTCAATATTCTTTTTAGAAAAGGAGTACGTTGGTAAAGAAACTGATGCATTTGATGTGGAACTTATGAAGTTTGACAGGTAGAAAAATTGATACAATCTAGTGATCCCATAGAACTAGATTTGATTAGATCAAATCCGAAATCCATTGCAGAGGCACCATTAAGGGGATCCAGTATAGTACCACGTTCGTCGGATAGATACTTCAGTTTTTAGGCTCGAGATGTAATCTTTATTGAAAATTATATCCTAAAATCAATCATTTGATGATTGAGTTCATCCTTATATTTGAATTATTAATTATTAAATAAAAATTATTCTGATATTTTTCATCATAAAGTTACATCTTCTTTGAACTCTTGTATTGTGATAAAGTCCTTAGACTATGCTAGTGTGCGATAAAGAGAAGATTTATCGTATAGTTATTAAATATGTTCGCGATCAAATAATACATCATTACAGGATGATGATGTTTATCGAGTAGAGATCGTTGTATGCCATATGGGTTGGTTATTCTCTTAATCAAGGAGTGTGGTGACACTGGTATGGTATACAAGTGAGATGTAAGGATACATCGTCACTGAACAAGTGACTCACCTACTGAGCGTTCTGCTATCAAAAGCTGCTTGCGAAACACATGGGTATAAGTATCCTTCAGACTTGAGATCATCATAGTGACTTGCTAGCAACTCACTGTGCTTTGATACTGGACTATCTGGATTTCTAATACAGTGATGGAAGGCTACTAGGTACAGTTAAGTACTTATGAAGTCTGTATGTGGATCAAGATGGGATTGACTCCTCTGAATTATTAGAGTTGATGTATCACTATATTTCAATTTAGTAAAGCCTTGATCAGGATAATCTATGAGAAAGATTTGAAAGATGAAATACAATACGGATGAAGCAATCTCGATTGACAGTTAACCTGAGATCATTCTAGAGCATTCAGGGTCAAAAAGATGAATTATGCGGTAACCATGTGTATGAATTTTGAAATATTATTTTATAATAATTCGATCTATCTAGATGTCGGAAACCATTGCTAGATGGTATCTCGATTAGTGCAAGAATTAGTTCCCGTACTACCGGCTTAGTATTTGAACCTATAGAGTCACGCATACAAGTCAGACAAAGTAGGAAGAAATTGACCTATGTTTATATGTCTAATTTGAAAGTATTTGACTTGATTAAATATATAAACTAAGTTAATTGAGAATTAAGTTATGGATCAAATGAGATTGAAGAGTTGATTATGCATAGCTAGCACTGCATATAAGGTTCAGATTCAATCCCGGAGATGAACAGTTTCTGATCTATGATCCATAGAGTATATAAAAGATTGAATTTAAGTACTGATTAATTTTAGATTAGATTTAAATTAATTAGTCTTAATTGGATCCAAAATTTAAATTAGATTTGGTACAAAAGTCCTAAAGAGTTTGAGATTGACAGTCTTTCGAAATTATTTTGAAGCAGCTTCGAATTGGATTTAAATCGGATCTGTTTTGATGAGATATGAATATTCTAACTTACACTGAGATTTTCCTCTCATGTAGGATGACCAACATCTGATTTGATGTTGGTTTGGGGCATCTCGAGTGGGTGTGAGAGTGGGTGCAAAGTGGATGTCATAAGTGATGGTAATTATATCTCATGTAGGAATCCTTCTTTCATGAGTATTGGACTGATTCAAATCAGATTTGAGTTAGGAGTCCTATTCTCATTGGGTCATAAGAATTATCTATAAATAGAGAGGGTCTCTACCTATGGATGCATAGCAAATAAATCAGATTGAGAGAAGAGAGAAAGAGAGAGAGGGGCGTGTGAAGAGAGAGGTCCTTCATCTTCTCCTACATCTCTCCCTTTGTTGCCGCCTCTCTTTGGACGTAGATCCTTCTTGGGCATCCCATCTGTTGGTGTGAGGTGTCACACCAACATATGTCCTTTCTTATTTGGTTGGCTTTCGAAGATAATTAGATTGGAGTTCATTCTGCTTTCCAGCGGCATCTGGCATACATGCGAAGTAGAGGATTTGCACATCCAGGCCTCTGCAAAGGTTTATACCAGATAATTTGAGATTTGATCTTTGATTTTGCTATAAATTAGATAATAATTTGATCCTTAATCATATAGATGAATAGAAAAATTTTTCGATGCAACCTGGGCTTTCCAAGAAAAAATAGTTTATTTCCCTTCAGTTGGTATCAGAGCAGGCCTGAAATATATGCATGCATGATAGAGTTTTTTTAGAATAATTATATTAGATGTAACTGAGATTTTTGGTGAGATATTAAATTTAATTTAAATCTATATAAAATTTTTGATCTAATTTTGATCGGATTAGAGATGTCTAATCAAAAGTTGATTGAGATTGTTATAACTTTATTATAACAGAATTATGCTGTTGCTGAATTTTTGATGGAATAACAATATAAATTAAAATTTATTTTAAATTTATTTTAAATTTATTTTAATAAAATTTTAATGTTATTATTTTTTTTATAAAGTAAAGTTTATTTTAGATCTAAATTGAATCTATTTCGATAGATATTTAGATTTGAATCCTATCAAAATTCAGCACTGTGCGAAAATAGATTTTATCAAAAATTTATTCCTTATGTATTCATATTTACATCTAATTAATTTTTTATATGATATCAAATCTAAAATTGATATTTATAATCAGTATAAGATATATTTCAGATCTGATATGATGTATATGATATATTAAATCTAATTAGATTAGTTGAAGAACATAATTGATAAGATCAAGGATATGTTCATGACATAGAATAGTTTTGTCAATAATTGCATGTTGATGTAATTATATATGAAATTAGATTCAGATCTTAGTAGCCTAGTATTCAGATTGATGAGATCATCCAATCGATCAGTAATAGGAGATTAAAGAGATTAATCTTTTTTTTACCTATTCGATGAGTTCTCTTATGACGTGTAGGGATGTCATTGTAATCCAGTTTCATGAAGAAGAAAAGCGAATAGATTTTTATGTATTATTTTGATCATAAATATATTTAGATTAGATCTAAAATGATTTATAATTTATTACAATAGAATAAAATTTAGATATAAAATTATTTTAGATCTAAATTACATGTTACATATGATGTAATCGGTATTGATCTAAAGGTTATCATGATATATGAGATGTATGTATGAAGTTTATATCATACCTATGTATGTTTAATTATTAAATATATTATAAAAATTTATTTTCATATATTGAAATATATGGTATGCTTCATCTGAAACTCTTGTAGAATAGTTCTACAGACTGAAACACATGTTTCACATACTTAATTATGAATTAAGTTCTGAATGATCTAGATTTGAGAATTGAAGATCATTAACACACCACATAAAATGATAGGTAAAGAGTTAGCATGAATTAGATTCTTCTAATGGGTTAGACCTAGGGTTAGAAATACATATGGATCAAATAAAAAAATTGATTAAATCTAATCAAGTGTTGAATTAGATCAAGTCAGTATTTCTCTAAATCAATCTCAATAGTTGTAGTTTGATCAAGTCTATGTATTTGATCCTAATAAATGGACCATGATCATGGCTCCGTAGTCGAGCCTGAATCTACTGGTGAATCAAATCGAAACTAATTAACCAGTTGGTGTCTAAAGTGAGTTTGGTAGATTTGATCAAGTGGTTTTTAATTGAGAGCTATTCACCTAGATGCATCTACAGTGAGTTAAGGGCATATCTCTCCCATTGATCTTACTTATCTGGCCAACATGATAGATTATGTTCTGATTAGATCACTAGTTGATTCGTGCAGACCCATGCTATTAAGGTAAATCAGTGTGACTGATTTAGGTATCTTTAGACCAGTTTATATCTAATCCTTTACATGACTTGATAAAGTTAGTGGGAGGATTTGCAGCTTGCAGATCGACTTCTTCTCTTATTCTCAGATCAATAAAATCAAATCTTTTAAATTATTAGGTCCATAAAGTGATAAAATTATGAGATAACTTAATTATTGCCTCTCATTAAGGTGTGTGATAATTAGTCCAATATTCCAAATAGACATTGGAGGCGCCACACGCCTGGTGTCTATTACATATTAGAATTGTCATTCATCATATGACCATCATGATGTACCTTCAGATCAATGCTCAGATTGGTTGAACCACACTCGGGCCTAGATATCCGTTTATTGGATGCACTTGGTATGCCATGTTAATGGTTGGACTTAATCAGAATTTTCAGTGGAGGTGCCACACGCCTACTAAAGGGAAGCCTGGGGCAAAATTTATTGCTAGAAGTTGTTTGAAAAAATAATTGATTATGAATCTACCTATGGATACACTAGGGTTGGCCAAGCCATACTCGGACCTGAATGCAGTCCGTGTGGATTCTAGTATCCGCTAAAAAATTAGTATAATTCTTCGAGTTGGAGGTAGAGGCTACTAATTCATAAAAATAGTGGGAGGACTTTTAGACTAAAGTCCATATCTTCAGGATTAAAAAATAATTTATATACTAATAGGCTAATATTTTTTCTTTCAGTTATGACCAATACGCTATCCCTCCATATGCTGTTGGACAGCGATATGCTCACCAGACCCAACTTCGATAGCTGGTATCGAAAGTTGAAGATCGTCTTGGAGCACGAGAGAATTTTGTACGTCCTTATGGATCAGACACCTGAAGAACCTGTAGCCAATGCTCCTCATGCTATGAGAGATACTTACATGAAATGGCTCAATGACGGTACGACTGTGCGTTGCATGATGAGGGCAGCCATGAACGATGAACTTAGTCATAAGTTCGAGGATGCACAGTCAGAGAAATTATTCAAATATTGAATGAGTCCTTCGACACCTTTGAGAATATGGAGAGATACCAAATCTCCTGCACGGTGTTCGATGCCCGTATGCGAGTGGAGGTTTCAGTCACCGATCATATATTGTACATGATTGAGCAGATTGAACATCTTAACAAACTTGACTTTTTTTTGTATTAACAGTTAGGTAAGGATGCTATCCTCAATTCGCTACCGAAATCCTATCTACCCTTTTTCAGTCATTATAGAATGACGAAGCCTACGGTAAACTATCATGATTTGCTAGGGTTACTACAAACTTTTGAGAAGGATCACCAGCTCTAGAAAGAGACAGTGAATTTAGTGGGAGGTTCATCTGCAGGGCGTCGATTCTCTAGGAGAGGAAAGAAGAAAAAGATATAGGAAATCCCGTGCCACCGATCTCAAGTAGAGCAAACCATCAAAAGTTGATAAGAACTAGGCAGAGTACTTCTTCTGTAAGAAGCTGGGTCATTGAAAAAAAAATTATCCTGCTTACATAGCCATCTTTGATCCAAACAGACCTAAAAATAAAAGAAAGAAGCAAGCGGTTGCTTCGCAAAGTATTTATATGATAACACATTATAATTTCTCTGTTTATGATATTACTACTTGGGTATTGGATACCAAAAGTTTAATTAATATATATAATTCGTTATAGAGACTGTAGGTAAGTAGAAAGTTTTGAGAGGGTGAGCGGTTCCTTAACGTTAGAGATGAAAGTCTTATTCCAGTTCTGATTTTGAAAACTTTGCAGCTTGTCTTCGAGTCCAGTAGTGTCATATTAAATGATTGTCATTATTGTCCCTCTTTTTTGATGAATGTCATCTTTGTAGGCTTTTGGCCAAATTTGGTTACAAGTTTATAATAAAGGATGATTTTTGTGATATCATTATAAATGATACTGCAATTATGCGTAGACAATTGAAACATAGCATATACATAATATCACTGTCTGTTAGTATAATGTACACACCCAATAAATGCTCTAAATTAGATAATGTCAATGAATCCTACTTTTGGCATTGTAGAGTTAGTCATGTGAGCAAGAATAAGATTGACAGATTGATCAAGAAACGTATCTTTGAGATAGATGATTGGGAACCATTGCCTACCTGTGAGTTCTGTCTACTCGGTAAGATGACTAAGTCACCTTTTAAGAAAAAGATGAAAAAACTAGCGATATCCTAGGTCTAATATATACTGATGTATGCGGACCTATGAACATAAGTGCCAGAGGAGGATACTACTACTTCATTATGTTTATAGACGATCTATCGAGGTATGGGTATGTCTATCTTATGAAGCATAAGTCAGAATTATTTGAAATATTCAAATGATTCCGTGCTGAAGTAGAGAAACAAATTAGAAAGAGTATTAAGATCCTTCGGTCAGATCGAAAAGATGAATACCTCACCAGTGAGTTCCTGATATATCTGAAAGAGAATGGGATTCTTTCACAGTGGACCCCTCCTGGAACACCACAACATAACGGGGTGTCAGAGGAGAAATCAAACCTTATTAAACATGGTCCAATCCATGATGGGCTTTGCGAGTCTGCCAATCTTCTTTTGGGGATATGCTCTAGAAACTACCTGCTACATTCTGAATAAGGTGTCCAGCAAGTCTGTCGATAAAACTCTATATGAGATATAGACTGAGCGTAAGCCGGTGCTCTCACACCTTAGGGTCTGGGGGTATCCAGCTTATGTCAAGTATTTAAAGATAGATAAACTTAGATCGAAGTTCGATAGATGCTTGTTTGTAGGATACCCAACGAAAATTAAAGGATACTACTTCTACCTTGCTATAGAACAAAAGGTGTTTGTCAGTAGTCGGACAGTCTTTTTGAAAAAAGATTTCCTTGGTGAAGGAGCTAATGTCTGTAAAATTAAACTTGATGAAGTTGATGAGGTGGAAGGACCGACACACAGAATTGAATTTGATTGGTGAATCGAATCTGAAGCCAGTAGAAGCACCATTAAGGAGATTCGATAGAGTACCGCATCAGTCAGACAGATACAATAATTTTTTGATCCGAGATGGTGACCCAATCGAACTTGATGAGAACGATGAGGATCTGATCACCTATATAGAGGCTATGCAAAGATCCAACTCTCAGAAATGGCTTGAGGCCATGAAGTCCGAGATGGAGTCCATAGAGATTAATGGTGTATGGACACTAGTTGATTCGCCCAAAGGGATAAAATTCATAAGATGTAAATAGATTTTTAAAAGAAAAAGAGGAGCGGATGGAAAGGTAGAGACCTATAAAGCATGTCTAGTTGTCAAAGATTACCATTAGTATTATGATATTGACTATGACGAGACGTTCTCTCCTGTGGTAATGCTCAAGTCCATTCAGATTATGCTTGCTATCATTGCACACTTAGATTATAAGATCTGACAGATGGATGTCAAAATCATTTTTCTTAATAGAGAGCTGGAAGAAGAGGTGTATATGATACAACCTGAAGGGTTCACATCTACAGATGAGTTGAAAGTGTGCAAGCTGAAAAGGTCTATTTATGGACTTGAGCAGGCATCTAAGAGTTGGAACATGCATTTTGATACGATGATCAAAACATATAGCTTCGTTAAGAATGGAGAAGAGCCTTGCGTCTACAAGTGAGCTTTCGATTCTATAGTCATTTTTCTTGTGCTGTATATGGATGACGTACTGTTACTAGAAAATGACATTCCGATTTTGCAGAGTGTGAAGCTATAGTTATCATCACAGTTTTTCATGAAGAATCTGAGAGAAGCATCCTACATCCTAGGGATAAAAATCTATAGAGATAGATCTAGTTGCTTGGATTGTCCCAAACCACGTACATCGGCATCCTGTTGAAGCGATTCAACATAGATAATTTCAAGAATCTTTCGATAGGCTATGGAATTACTCTTTTCAAGAAGGATTGTCCGACAACTCCTAAAGAGAGAGAGCGTATGAGAAGAATATCATATACTTCGACAGTGGGATCTATCATATACACTATGATATATACGAGATCAAATATGGCCTATTCACTAGGGGTAGTGAGTAGGTACCAATCTGATCCGGATGAAAAGTATAGGAAGATTGCAAAAGCAATTCTTAAGTATTTGAGAAATACTAAAAATCAATGGCTTATCTATGGAGACACTGACTTGAAACTTGTGGGATATACTGATTTCAATTTTTAGTCAGATTGTGATAACAGCAGAAGCGTGTCGGGCTACGTATTTATTTTGAAGGGAGGAGCTGTTTGCTAGAAGAGTTTCAAGCAACATAGTGTGGCTGATTCTGTATGCGAAGCGAAATACAATGCTGCATCCGATACTGCAATATTCTGCATCGCTATCACCTGGTGCTGAAGATCATGAACCATGATGATGTCGAACTTCAGAAGATCGACGAAAAAAAAAATCTAGCCGACCCCTTCACTAAAGCTCTTGAGATCAAAGTGTTCGATGATTTCAAATGAAAGATGGGTATAAGATACTGCTCCGATTGACTTTAGTCCAAGTGAGAGTTGTTGGGAATTGTGTTTTAAAATCAATCATGTGATGATTGAGTTCATCCTTATATATGAATTATTCTGATATTTTTTATCACAAAGTTACATCTTCCTTGAACTCTTGTATTGTGATGAAGTTCTTAGAACTATGCTAGTGTATGATAAAGAGAGAATTTATCATATAGTTCTTAAATATGTTTGTAACCAAATGATACGTCATTGCAGGATGATGATGTTTATCGAGTAGAGATCGTTGTGTGCCATATGGGTTGGTTGTCCTCTTAACCAAAGAGTGTGGTGACACTAGTATGGCATACAGGTGAGATATAGGGGTACATCATCACTGAACAAGTGACTCACCTGCTGAGCATTCTGCTGTTAAGAGCTGTTCGTAAAATATATAGGTTTAAGTGTCCTTCAGACCTAAGATCACCATAGTAACTTGCAAGCTCTCACTGTGCTTTGGTGTCGGACTATCTAGATTTTTAATGTAGTGACGGTGCAGTCAAGTACTTACGAAATCTGTGTATGGATCAAGATGAGATTGACCCCTCTGAATTATTGAAGTTGATGTATCACTGTATTTTAATTTAGCAAAGCCTTGATCAGGGTAATCTATAAGATGATTTGAAAGGTTAAAATACAATGCAGATGAAGCAATCTCGGTTGACAGTTAACCTGAGACCATTCTAGAGTATTCAGGATCAAAACGATAAATTATGCAGTAACCATATGTATGGATTCTGAAATATTCTTTTATGATAATTCGATCTATCTGGACATTGGGAATCATTGTTAGATAGTATCTCGATTAGTGTAGGAATTGGTTCCTGTGCTACCGTCTTAGTATTTGAATCTATGGAGTCACGCATACAAGTCAGACAAAATAGGAAAAAATTGATCTATGTTTATATATCCAATTTGAAAGTACTTGACTTGATTGAATATATAAGCTAACTTGATTGAGAATTAAGTTATGGGTCAAACGGGATTAAAGAGTTGACTATGTCTAACTAGCACTACACATGAGGTTCGGGTTCGATTCCAGAGATGAATAATTTTTGATCTATGATTTATGAAGCATATGAAAGATCAGATTTAAGTGTTGATTAATTTTAGATTAGATCTAAATTAATTAGTCTTAATTGGGTCTAAAATCTAAGTTATACTTAGTACAAAAGTCTTAAAGAGTTTGGGATTGACAGCCTTTTGAAATTATTTCGAACTAGCTTCAAATTGGATTCGAATTGGATCCATTTTGATGAGATATGAGTATTCCCACTTGCACTGAGATTCTTCTCTCATGTAGGATGACCAATACCTGATTTGATGTTGGTTTGGGGCATCCCAAGTGGGTGTGGGAGTGGGTGCAAAGTGGATGTCATAAGTGATGGTAATTCTATCTCATGTAAGAATCCTTCTTTCATGAGTATTGGACTGATTAAAGTCAGATTTGAGTTAGGAGTCCTACTCTCATTGGGTCATAAGAATCATCTATAAATAGAGAGGGTCTCTACCTATGGATATATAGCAAACAAATCAGATTGAGAGAAGAGAAAAAGAGAGAGAGGCGTGTGAAGAGAGAGATCCTTCATCTTCTCCTACATCTCTCCCTTTGTTGCCACCTCCTCTCCTTGGGTATGGATTCTTCTTGGGCATCCCATCTGTTGGTGTGAGGTGCCACACTAGCACATCTCCTCCCTCATTTGGTTAGCTTTCGAAGGCAATTAGATTGGAGTTCATCCCGCTTTTTTGTGATATCTGGCGTGCATGCAAAGTAGAGGATCTGTACATCTAAGTCTTCGTGAAGGTTTATATCAGATAATTTAAGATTTGATCTCTGGTTCCACTGCAAATCAAGTAAGAATTTGATCTTTAATCATATAGATGAATAGAAAAATTTTTAAATGCAACCTGAGCTTTCCAAGGAGAAATAGTTTCTTTTCCTTCAATCCTGTTGGACTCGATGAGAATAACAAGGATCTGATCACCTATATGGATGCCATACAGAGGTCCGACTATGATTAGTGGCTTGGAGTCATAAAGTTTGAAATGGAGTCCATGAAGGTCAACAATGTATGGACACTCATTGATCCACTTAAAAAGATAATGCCCATAGGATGTAAATGGATCTTCAATAGGATCAGAGGGCACAGACGAGAAGGTGGAGACCTACAAAGCCCATCTGATTGCCTAAAGATATCATGAACATTATGGTATTGACCATAATAAGATATTTTCTCCCATGGTAATGCTCAATATTTCGGAGTTGAAACATACATTTTGATAAGTGATCAAAACACATGGCTTCGTTGAGAATGAAGAAAAACCTTGCAAATATAAATGGATTAATAGTTCTGTGAGTATATTTCTTATTTTGTATGTGAATAAAATTTTTTTAATCGAGAATGATATTCCTTACATTGCAGAGAATAAAGATTTTACTGTTATCATTATTCTCTATAAAAGACTTGAGAAAAGCATCCCTCATCCTAGGGATGAAAGATAGATCTAAGAGGCTGCCTAGGTTATCCCAGTCTACGTACATAGAGTATTTATAAGTAGAATTTATTCTATCATATACATCATGTATGAGACAGGATATGATATACTCACTAAGTTAGTGATGGATACATGCAAGATCCGGATAAGAATCACTGGTAGGTTGTCCTTAACTATTTTAGAAATACTAAGGACCGATGGCTCAATTATGAAGAATCTGACTTAACACTTATAGAGTATGACTTCAGTTTTTAGCTAGACATGATAGCAAAAATATGTCGAAATATATGTTTATCCTAAATAATGGAGCAATCTACTAAAAAAGTTTCAAGCAAAAAAATATAGTCAATTCAATTTATGAGGTAAAATGTATTGCAGCATCTGATGCTTGCAAGGAAGCTATGTGATTGTACAGATTCACTGGCAAGCTAGGAGTGGCACTCTCCAATGATGGTTCTGTTGTATTGTACAACACCGAAAGCATAGCTCATGCCAAAGAGCCGAAGTCCTATTAGCTTACTAAATATTTTGTATTGCTACCACCTTATTCGAGAAATCGCGAATCGCTACCACTTTATTCGAAAAATCATGGATCGAGGTGACGTCGAACTTGAGACGATGATGGAAAAAAAAATCTAACCAATCCATTTACTAAAGCCTCAGTATTTAGGAGTTCTAAGATGATAACTCGAAGATGGATATATGATACTATACTGATTGGCTCTGTATGGCTAGGAGATTGAGTTATGTATTGAGAATTGTGTCATAAAGTCTATCATTTGACGATTGTGCTAATGATAAATGTATATGAATTTATCAATAATAAAAGTTATTTGACCTTTTTCATCACAAGATTACATCTTTTAATGAACTTCTATATTGTGATGAAGTCTTTAGGACTACTTTGATTGATAAAAGGAGATTTATTACGTAGTCCTTAAACTGATTTGTGATCAAATGATACGTTATTATTAGGATGATAGCGATATCAAGTGTAGGTTGTTATGTGTCATATGCGTTGGTTGTTCTCGTAATTAAATGGTATAGAGACACTGGTATGGTATGCAGATGAGATATAGGAGTACATCATCACTGAACATGACCAATTATGGAGCACTCTACTGTCAAGAGTAGCTCGCGAAGGGTATGAATATAAATATCCCTCCGAGCTGAGATCACCACGATGACTTACAAGCAACTCACTATATTTTGATGATGGACTACCTGAATTTCTAATTCAGTAACGAAAGATTTTTGAGTGCAGTCAAATACTTGTCAAGTCGGTGCGTAAGTCAAGATGGGATTGATCCCTTCGAATAAGTAGGAGTTAAGTATCAATGTATTTCAATTTAGTAAAATCTAGGCTTGGATAATCCATGTGATGGATTTGAAAGATTGGAATACAATGTGGATAACTTATTTAGGGTTAATAGTTAAACCCTAGGTCTCCTTGAGCATTAGGATCAAAGGGATGAATTATATAATTACTATACGTCAGTAGGTTCTTGAATGTTGCTTCGCCATCATTCGACCTATCGAGACGTTGGGTCCCATTACTAGATGGTTACGTTGATTGATTCAGAAATTTATTCTTGTGCTATCGACTTAGATTCGAACCTACAAGATCATATTCAAAAGAAATTTCAGACTGATCATGTGGCTGATCAAAGATTGAGAATCATTCAAGGGTTTAATCATCAATTCGATTGATGGTTAACCTTATGCAAAAGTTGTAATAAATTTATTTGCTAAATGTTAGTGAATTAATGAAGAATTAATTAACAATTAGATTGCTGATTAGCTCTATTTGATTGAGCAAAGAAGATTAGATAAAATCTAATTGAATTTGATTCAATTAGGTTTGACCCGATTAGGTTTGATCCGATTAGGTTATGAGATGAGCTAATCGCTAAGGGAGAATTATCCCTGATTGATCAGAATTTTGGTTCAATCAATTTTTAATTATATTAGAATTTGATAAATAATTCATGAATTTAATTAGATTAGATTTTATCTATTTATTTGGGCCTAACCAAATATGATTTATTTTGGAGTCAAATAAGGAAACCAAGAGTCCATAAAAGATTGGACTCCTCTTTCTTTGTGCCACAATTTTTTGGATGCCACATATCTTCACGTTGAAAATATTTTTGCATGAGATTTCTTCATGCAAACATTTGATATTGCTCCCTTTTCTCAACACCAAATATAGTTGCATTTTGATAAAAAAGAATATTTGAAATTTGATTTCAAAAAAATATTCCTTATCTTGATGAGATTGGATCTCATCCAACCACCTCCACGCCCCACCTTGGATTCTCTTTATTTTGTGCAACAAAAGAGAGGAATTCACCATGGGAAATCTGATGGAAATTTGATTTATCATGAAAACTTTTTGGTTGGGGCGTCCAATATTTTTTGGGCATTGGTTTTCTAAGAAGTGGCGACAACTCATGTAGAGTCCAACTTTTCTTGAACTCTTCAAGCCCAACCTCCTTTCACGCCAAAACAAAAGGGACTTCTTTCTTTTTGTGCATGTAAGAGATATTTGAAAGTGCTCTCCATGGTGAGGAGGTTGGGGTGTGACTTCATGGCATGAAAAAGAGGAGAGCCTTCTCCTCTTTGGGTGAGCAAAACATAGAAACCCTAGGATTTGTTCTTAAGGGTTTGGGAAGAGAGAAAAGGAAGAGAGAAGAGTGTCTCCTCTCTATGTTTTTTCCATATCTTCATCTCCTCTAGATGTTCTCTAAAAAGATTCGAGAGATTTAAAAAAAAGATTCAAATTAGCTAACAAGATGGTCTTCACATGAGCTAGCACTTTCGAGAAGATCGATCAGATCAGAGCTTCGAGTGAACTATTCGTAGAAGTCAGACATGTGTGCGACTGTGAGCAACTAGCGAGGATTCTCTTTACCACATCTCTCAGCAGTGACGATCGTCGACCCGTACTCCAGTATGGAGTTTTGAACCTGCATTAGAAGTAGATTTGATCTACTATTCACATGTATGCATGCAGATTTTATTTTTTGATTTTTAGATTTTGTATGCCATATATCATGTCATAGATCCTAAAGTAAGTTGATTTATTGATCTAATCATATGCATATTAGATTAATATGATTAATTTAGTTACTTTTTGCTGTGATTTATTTCAAAATTTTTTTAAATATATGTATGAAATTGCCTACATTTTTCAATATTATGGTGTAATCAAACTACAGCACCCTCAAGATGAATGACCAATGCATCTTAGGTCAAAGAACTAAATATTATATCGCAGCTATGAATATGTCACTGATAAGAAGATAGATGTTATTATGATTATTCGTAATTGATCACGCTCAGTACCTTTGTTCTTAACAAGCACCTATACTTTCGCTCTAGTATTTCTGCACTGTAGATTCAAGCCTCATCTATCCGAAAAAAATAATCATACATCAATTTTTTGAATCGATCACTGTCTCCATAATGATTCTATGATTGAGAATAATTTATAAGTTAACTATAATAATACAAGTTTCAAATTCTCAACTTTTGAGAATATGTGTTATCATACTCATTAACCCAATGGACGATTCACAAACATTATTAAACATAATGTGAATGAAAATAATTTAATTTTATTAATATCAAAGTCAATTTTATAAACTATATCCTAAGAATATTTTATAAGTGTTGACCAATCTGACTTCTAGGGTATACATCCAACACTCTACAAACTGAACAGTTAGGATCACTGTGAAACATCCTTTTGTGTAACTCACTTATACTTGATTTTGGTGAGATATTTCTCATTTTCTCCTTGTATTCCTTAGCAAAATTAATTTATTATACTGAGATGAGTACTACATATTGTTTGGAGAGCCTCTGGTGCGCTAGAGAGAAACTTTGCTATACCCATTATTTGGTGATAGTGAAAATTTGATCTGAACTTTGATCCCATGGTTTTTACCTCCACATTAGAGAGTTTTTCATGTAAATTTGGTGTCTTTGTGCTTAACTTGTTTTATATTTCTTGCTGGATTTGATATTATTGAGTTATTGCGTATTTTAATTAGTACATAGA
Source organism: Elaeis guineensis (assembly GCF_000442705.2). Classification (NCBI taxonomy): domain Eukaryota; kingdom Viridiplantae; phylum Streptophyta; class Magnoliopsida; order Arecales; family Arecaceae; genus Elaeis; species Elaeis guineensis. The sequence goes on from NC_026003.2 coordinate 22,924,479, forward strand.
GGATAGAATTTATCCTGAGTATAATTATGTTTGTTACTCTTTCATTCCAACAAATCAACTTTTCATGGACAAATCAGTAAGTATACACCACTTTTATCCCAAGAAAAGAATGTTATTTCTGAAAAAAAAAGTCTACTTAGAGGTGAACGGTGTAATAGATTGGGTTATTTTCTTCGTAGTGCGGTACTACGTCATTTGGATCGATGTGATGATTGTTTTGAGAGCTCTCGAGATATTTTATTTTCTGATTTTATTGGATGTACCCATACTAGAATTGTATAAACTATCCATCTTCATAAAAAAAAAATATTTATCAAGTTATAAATAATAATTAAAAATATGAGTGGCTCACAATTATCCATCCTCCCTCTTATGATCTTTTAATTTAAGGGTGCATAGCATGGAATCAGTTCGAAATGAGGATTGCTATACTTCTAGATGCATTTAGTTTGTGACTGGAATCAAAATTGGAATAGGATTTGAATATTAGAGAAGAGTAAGGGTTAGATTTTGAGAGATTAAGATATTTTCATTGCCTTTCAAAATCGAAATGAAAAATAAAAATAAAAATGAGTAGCTTTTATTTTAGCTATTTAGTTGGAAGGAATCTCATTTTCATTTCAATTTCAAAGGAGATTAGAATGCCCTTATCTTCTAAAATCCAATCTCTATCCATTTTTTAATATTTAAAATCTATTTCAACTTTAATTTTGATTTTGATCATGAACTAAATATTCTAGAAAATATATGATTTTTTTTTTTTTTTGCATAAAGGATGGTCATTTCAATTTCTATTGCAACCCAATCCGACTTTGGTTGCGGTTCCAACTTTGGCCGGTGGTGAACCAAACACACCTTTCAACTCAAACACTCCCCTGATCAAATCTGGTCTCTATCCTTAAAGTAATATTATTTTGTTTTGAATACATTTTTATCCACCTTTAATGTATTTTTATCCACGTTACGTGGCAATCTTATACCAAACCGCGGGAATAACTTTGTGGGACTAAACGTACACACGACAGTTGTGCAATCCCCTCTAATAAAGTAGTGTTTGGTTATTATTTTTGCATTCCTGAAATAGGAATATGAATTCTCAGAGAATAGCTATTCACCGTGCCTATTCCAGATTTATGTTTGGATAGAAATATGCTATTCCACCAGGAATCAGATGTAATTAATGCCGTGTTATTTCATATATCTAGAAGAAGATATAATTAATACTCATTAAAATCTAGAATAAGCTATTCCATGGATATAGTTAAACCATAGTAGATGAAATAAGGTGCAATTAATGCAGAATTGATCAAAATTGCTAAACTTACAAATTTATCATCATTTTTTTTTTATGTTTGAGAGAGTAAGATAAAATAAATCCTCATTTCGTCTGGAACAAGAGCATCCAAGAACTATCTAATAACCGGCCTACTCCAACCTTTCTTTTAGCATTATTCTAGGAACAACTCACCGTACCCCACGCCTCAAAATCTAATCTCTTTTGCCACCCACTTGACCCGCATCACAGGATCTCAGGACACAAGAAAATTTAATTGTGATGCTACGAATCCCAAACGAGACCCAACACAGCAATCAATTTGGTATCAGAGTTGGGTCCCGAAGTATTCTCAACATTAATGAACACGGAACCCAAATTCAGATCCCATCAAAATGGCCGAATCAAAAGCTCTGCCGTCCATCTGGTGGACCCAAGCTCGGGCTCGATCCATATTTTCTCCAGTTACATAGTACCAATGGTAGAGGCATCTCGGTGACCTCTCAGACCGTCCGATTAGTGGACTCCACTGGCTGTTCCGCGGTAGTAATTTGGGGTCCCTGGAAGTGTATTTTGGGAAGTCGGTTCGGACAATCATTCAGATAGCCGAAATAAAGTCCCGTTTGGCATCCGCTGTAATTAAAGAAAGCTAAAAGCGCGAGAGAGGAGAGAGAGAGAAAGAGACGTGAGCGGGGGAGAGTGAGGAGGATAAAAAGGAGAAAGAATTGTGGCTGGAAAGGGGAGAGTAGCGAGGAAAGGAGAAGGGGAAAGGGGTTTTAGCGGAAGCGATTCGGAATCCGCATTTGGAGCTCGATTTATGGTGGAAAAATCTTAAAAAAGAGGTATTTTTTATGGTTCGCTTTGCTGCAGATTTGTCTGATTTGTTGATTTCGTCTCCTGTTCTTAACCTAAGAACTTATTGATGAAATGTGGGAGAAAGAGTAGATGTAGAGGACGCTTGGTTGTTTTTATTGAACCATTTTTGTTCTAAAGTCTGGATTCCTGCACTGCATTGTAAAATTTTAGCTGTTTTTGGGTTTAAAGAAGGATTTTGCAGCTGTTATACGTTTGATCTGCTGATGATTGTGGATTCTGAGTTACTGTTGGATTGAAGTATGGAATGTTAGATTTTTAGTTAATATTTAGTGGATAACAGTTTTTGTTGTGTATTTTATCTGTTTCTTTTTTAGTTGTCACTTTTATGTGTGTTGTTGCTGAAATCGGTCGAGGTCGGAGAGAGGGTGACTGAGCTTCATGCAGGTTTGCTGGTGCTGGAGTAACTTGCGAAACAAATCCAAACCGGAGATTGTAGCCCCAGCGAGACCCTCCGGCGCTCAAGTCAGAAAGACAGAGAATAATGAGTGGCAACGAGTTCTCTGATAGGGATTGTCTAGACTTACCTCCGGTCCTCAGAGCTCCGATTGTTTATATAGAAAGCTGTCGAATAGTTGGTTGCACAGCTGTAAGATCGTACGATCTCGAGATTGCAGGACCGTTGGACATGTTATTGTGGACGAGATAATCCTGCCCTTCATCGCTCCTACGAGATCAAGAGAGTCAGTTACGTCAGAACCTATTCATTTGTGGTGAATAGCTATTGCGCACGTCGAGAAAATAAGTCGATCGAGGCAATAGGGGCGGCTCATATGCTAAATGGACCACGCAGGCACCTCAGCTCTGCATAACAATTGGCGGCTGTGGCTGCAGCTCGAAATGAAGTACATGCCGATCCGAGTCACTCACAGTGACCGTCGATCCGAGGCACTCACGGTAACCATCGTAACATTATCCTTCTACTTCTGAGTCTGAGACTCAGACGAAAGGAGTATCCTAAAAGTGTTTCGGATTCAGAGGCGTACGTACCTTCGTATTCACACATGTCTTTGGTATTTAAAGCGAGTGACGTCAGCTTAGTGCAATTGACGTAGACGGCTATGACCAATTGGACCATTTAGGCGACGATCCTTTCAGAAATTTAATTATCTAGCGGCGACTTTTCATTTCCTTCCCCTCCTTTAAATTTGCACTTCAAGGGCGTCGAAAGGTATTAGTAACCTTCTCCTGCTCTGATTGTCTATTGTGATTTTTGAAAGCGAGATGGATCCCTAGCACGTGAAGAGGCTTCAGTTGATATCGACCCATAAGAGGCAGGCCAGGGTTCTGCCTGCTGGTCCACCGGCTCCGATGATGGGTGATATTTTGGTTTCAAATGCCGAATTGGAACTTGTGGTTAGGAGAAATTAGAATCCTGCTTCGATTTTCGAGCCTGCGATTTCTTTCGATGGTCGCGGTGGTCACACTCGAGGAGACCCTATTAGAGTAGACATTGGTGGAGCAAGTACAGGGAGAGAATGCGAGCAACTATTCGTCAGGAGCTTCAGTGGAGGAGATACGAGCGGAGGGTGCGGTCGATCTTCTCGAAGGGATGCTGGAAGCGAGCACGGAGACTAGTGAGTCCCAAGAGCTGGTGATGGTTGTCCGATGTACCCCTATGGCTGTCCTTCATGCGGATCCCTCATAGTCGGCATTTTCTGCTCCCTTAGCGATAGAGGATCGCCAAGCCACGGCAAAACTCCTGAGGGATTTTCTTCCTTCGTTCGAGGGGTAGCCTTTGGATGGACGAGGAGCGCAGCAGCAAATGTTGGGCACCCTTAGATCTCTCATCCAGGTATAAGGTCTCCAAATACTTTTTCTTCAATCTTCTACCACTTGCAACAGTTTTGATGTTTATTTATAAAATTTTGCACATGTGGGACATTATCTTGCTAATTTTATCGGCTCTACTTTTGATGATCCATCCTTGGAACTTACGGTGGTGAGGAAGGAGATTGACTTGTTGAGATATCAATTGGAGCAGATGGAGAGCAAGAACGACAAGCTGGCAAAGGAGCTCGACTCTTCTGAAGAGGCCCTCCATGAAGCCCAGGAGACAATTAGTCGTCGAGATGAAGAATTGAGGCAGACTAAAAAGTAAATTGAGGCTCTCGAACGGCAGAGATTTAGAGTCGGAAGGAAGGTCGAAGATCTCAAGAGATAGATTGAAGGTCTCGAGAGACAGAGGTTAGAGACTGAGAGAGACTGTCACCGGGACCCGTGATGATTTGGAGCGGCTAAGGAGGACACTCAAAGGAAGGAGAAGCCGAGATCCTTTTTTATCTGAAACTCATCTTCGAAGGAGTTCCAGCGAGGGCCCATCCAAGAGGGCCTGAACTTTAAAAGGGACGAGCCATGGAAAAGAATGCCTCAGGGAGATGGGCGCTCTACTCTTAAAGGGGTCCAGGCGTCTCCAAAGCTACCTGCTGAAACTCGAGAGACTCTGTCAGAAGTGGAGCATTTGAAGAAGTTGGAGAAGAAGGTAAACCATAAACTCCTCCGGGGTAAATTCATAGAGCAGCGGCTTTTACTAAAAAATGCTGAAAATAGGGAAAGTCGGTTGGCTAAAAATGGAGCCAAAATCATAATCCAAGCTTGCAAGGCGGTGTTCTTCGTGGGCTTCGAGAAGTGTAGAACCATCACTCGGGCATATTTTTTCCTAGTCCATGTCGAGCCCCCACAAATCGACTGTCCGGATGAGAGTTTGTTGGTTGTGGCGGTAGATAGTGCGGAGAGATTTGTGAGGACATCCCACTTTCCTATCGAGGTGAGTAAAATCAATGCAGCTGTTTAGACCGAGAGAGATGTCGGCACCGAGGAAGACTGTTTTGGAGATAGTTGCCCCGGTGATGCTTTCAAGTAGTGATTCGTGTCTCTTTTTTTTTATCTTTTGTAATTTGAGCCTTCCAGTCTTGTAACAGAATTTAGGAACATATAAATGCATTTGTTTTTAGTTCCATGTATGGATGGATACGAGTCATGCTCTGAAGCATACTGATCGAGTGTCAATACATACTAGGCACCTGGCTACAACTGTTGTACAGATTTCGAAAAGATTGGAATTCGAATCGTGTCCATATGGGAGGTGTTGGTGCACGTTTTTGCACATCCCCTCGAAAGTGGCGTAAAGCATGATTTGCCTGCCATTGGCTTTAACTACCAAATTGGCGGTAGAAATTATATCCGCCAGTGGTCGCCACGCGTCGTGCGTGCGTTCGCCTTCCGTCGATTCATGTCTCCTGCAATTAAAGCACTGATGGGAGACGGCCTTTGGAGGTTTCGCTGGTTTAGGAACTATTTAAAGCCTCAAACAAGATCAGATGTAGGCTCTGCAGAGTTTCTGATCATTTTTCTCCTTCTATTTTGGCGTAGGCGCTTCTTCTTTCTTCCACCATCTGTGTTTTTCTTCCCAGGCGAGAGAAATGGTCTCTAGAGATTCTGACTTCGCACTACTAGGATTTCGATCCGAGCTATTTGAGAGGGACATAGTAGTGCTTCATGAACAGTATCAGATCCCTCCGACATTCCAGCTAGAAGTTCTGGGTCCGGACAATCGAGTTTGCCAACCACCTCTGGGACGGATGAGCCTTTACAATGAGTGTTTTCGGGTAGGGTTGTGACTTCCTTTCCACCCTTTTTTTGTGGCACTCCGGTTCTTTGAGATATTGTTGTGCACGATTCTGACGAACGTATGGTGGCATATCTATGGCTTCGCTACAGTATGTCTTGGTTGGGATCAATCCTAGCGTTACATTCTTCTGCTTCCTTTTCAGCCTCAGACGGCATCCAGACTCGCACGGGTGGTGGTATGTGACTCCATGGAAGAGGAAGGATGGCTTTCGTTTATTATTTTCGGGTGTACCTTCTGTCATCCATGGTTGGAAACCGCGGTTTATCTTCATCTCTCAGACATCAGACGAAGATTGAAGCTTCGTCACTGGAGGCGAACCACAAGAGGACGCGCTAAAGGAGCCCCCGACGAATGAGCATGTGGAGTAGGATTTGGCAATTCTGCATGGCTTCAAGGTCCCAGATCTAAAAGAGCTGCTGTCGGCCTAGATACTATTCAATGTCGGCATCAGCCAGATTGCTCTTCAAGATATATGTGAGTCGGCTGCTTAAGCCTTGCATTCTTTTAATTTTCGTTACTTCTCCCTTGATAATTTGGTCGTCTCGATTGCAGAGGTGGTTGCTGGGAAGAGCCCAAGTCCGCCAAAGAAAATGGAGAAGAAGGTCCTACGAAAAAGGATAACCGAGCCCACAGGTGGGTGGAGCACCTGTGTCAGAGTTGGGAGTACACGCAGCCAACTCTAGAGTCAGAAGAATCCAAGCCTCCTTGTGCTGGCGACTCTGGAATCATGTGGGTGCATGGTGGCTCGCTAGCGGCCTCGACTACCGTGGGCAACCAAGAGGTCCAGGCAGACTAAGGCTTAGAGAAGGTAATTTTAAGCTTGCCCACTCCTCCAAGTTCATCGGCTCAACTAGTATGCCCCATTGTTGATCCCTCAGGCGAGATGATAGTTGAGGCGTGCTGGTGCGTCTGGAGTTGCACCAACCACTTTGAGGCTCGAGGCTTCAATCTTGAGGGATCTCAGATTAGCGAGTGAGTTGCTCTCCAGAATGTTCCTTCCTGCTGACGCAAATGAGCTGCTAAACATTCCTCAGAAGAGATGAGAAAAGCAGCTGTGAACTGCCTCATCTGGATATGCTGGAGCTCCTACAATTTCATTTACTTTGTATATATGTCTAGTGTTTAATCACAAGGATTTTTTTTTTTTACCAGCTCACCCATTATTTAAATAGGTACATACGGAGTTTCCATGAGCTCGCAAAGGAGAAAAAAAGTTCGAGCTCGAGGTCAGGATACTCAAAGGTGCAAAGGAGAAGGCTAAAAGGGAAGCTGGAGAGGCCTCCATGAGAGCCGACACCGTCGATAGGAGAGTCGAGGATGCTGAAGCTGCATTAAAGGGAGCGGTCGAGGAGAACTCCCGATTGCTGGGGAGAATAAAGGAGCTCGAGGTCCAACTAGAGGTAGTGGAGAAGAAGGCAGGGGAGGCTGCTTCCAAGGCTGTTAAAGACTTTCGGGCCTCAGAGGAGTTTGAGGACGAGAAAGCCGAATATTCTGCTGATGCCTATGATGTTGGAAAGCAGTTAATCTGGGACAGAATCACTGCCAAGTATTCGGAATTGGATCTGGACTTATTAGAGGAAATCTGGGATCCTATCACAGTGGATGTCTCTGTTGGGGTTTCGGCCATGCAGCGGAAAGAGATTTTTAAAATTTTAAAAACAAACAAATCAATAGCTTTATCAAATAAAACTATTGAGCCATAATCCAAAATCTAGAATCACCTTGCCGATATCGATAAAACAAAAACAAGCATGCAAAAGAGATAGAATTTTTACTTTCACCAAAAAAAGATGAAGTGGCATGTTGGTGTTCTCCACGAGACTTTAAAGTAGAAGTCCTCCAACGGTGATCCACACGGAAGTTGGTCAAGGTTCTTCCTAATTGATGTGCTGCCGCAGCTTTTTTTCTCAAGAACACTGCTGGCTTCGAACTCGTGGTACGATCGCGCCAAAGCCCAGTTGCTCTCGAATTTGCCATCAGAATGGTACCAAGAAGACACTCTTCAGATGTCTCACAATCTAGGATTTGATTTTTGGCTCCAACACATAGAAAAAATCAAATCCTAGGCGCACAAGCAACATTTGCTAAAAATCTCATCACCCTTCTTGCAATTTTTGCCACTCAATTTTTTCTTATTTTTTTTCAGATTTTTTTCAAAATTTTTTTTATGATTTTCACGTCCTTAATTTTTGGTTTCAACCCAAAATCATAGCAGGTAGTCATGTGAGACGTCCCATATAAATAAGGGACCAAGGGATGTGTCATGGGATGAAAGGGCGTCAACCTTTGGTGCTCCATCTTCTCACATGGTGAATAAATTCACCGTGTGAAATTATGGTGCATAAGATACTTCTCATAGAACGACTTTCCTTCTTCTATGTGCCATAAAAGTCCCACTTAAATTTGGCGACAAATCAAAGGACTTTTGGTTGAGTAATTAAGGCAACGCGTATAGTTAAGAGCCTTCACGAAGGACTCTCCAACTTCACACGCTAATTTGAGGTGGGCGGCATTTATTTTTTGGCGTGGCTTCTGGTGGGTGCAGAGGAGTCCTTCTCCACTGGAAACTGTTTCAAATTGGGTAGGAAACCAATTAAGATAGATCCAATCCCATTAGGTCAAAGACAACTGGTCTAGATTAGCTTAAACACTTTGATCTAAATCAATTTAAGAACTTGAGTTAATACAATGTGCTAGCATATCAAATTAACCTATAAAATTTACAGTAAACTTTAATTAAATTAGATCAAGGCCAAATCTTAAAGTGTGTGATCCATTGGGTTCCAAATCTAGCCAGTAGTAGATTAAGACTTTTGACGTAACCTTAATTCGATGAGATTAGATCATCCGAAGAGTCTCAATCAACTTGGATTCTTTCAAATTTATTTCAGAATTAAACTCTTTTAATTCTGACGAATCTATAAGTCAAGATTGATGTCTAGCAATGTGTCATGACTATCCGGAAGATTTGAAATTTTGATGAAAAATAATCAAAATATCTTTCAGTGGTAAGTTACCGTGTAATTCAATCATTCAGTCAAACAACATTCTAGATGAGTTGTGGGCATTGAAAAATATCAAATTCAATCACTTATCTTTATGTATCTCGATCTGAAGACGATGATTCAGTTGATGATACATTAGAAACTTTTTTTTAATCATTATCCTGCTTTAGCCAAAGATTTTCGAATCAACGACCTATGAGATCATATAGGATGTTCGCTCTCCTTATTAGGAGTGATTGATCCTTATTGATTACTCACAACCTCTGTGCACTTTTCACCATATCCAGAATACTTCATACAAGGATCAAAGAATCAAGTTAGGAAGTAAACCAAAATATGGATTCAAGTACACAAGGTATCATAGTGATCTCAGGTCAAAGGATCACTTACACAACTTCCACTAGAGAATCATCAGTTGACATGTAATAAAACTCCATCTGATATTCTCTTGTAGGTCATTCAGTGAACTCATTCTCTAATGAGCATCCATATCCTTGTATTTGTGTCACCACACAAGTGGTTGTAAGATCAACCACCCTTATTTTGAGCATACATAGGACATGCTAGTCTTACTGGTACCATTGATCTCCGATTCAATGTATCAATGACTAGGAATATTTTAGGTCAGAGCTATCAAGATTTAGATCTCATTGGGTGATCTCATCACGGTGCTAACACTATGTCCGGATCTATAAGGTTCATTATAATATTAAGAATAATAAGATACAGCATATAATGAACAAAAATATCTATTTTATTAATAAATAAAATGTCAATTACATAAGTCTAGAAGATAAATTAAAAAATATCTTATCGCATCCTATATGCGATTGGCTTGTAAGGCATTATTCTTTTAATCTCCCACCTGCACTAAAGCCAATTGTCCCTATATTTGATGTCCATACTATCAAGGTGGCGGTCAAACTGCTGCATTGACAAGGCCTTAGTGAACAGATCCGCTATATTGTTCTTGGTGTCAACTCGCTCCACGATTACATTGCGTCTTTCGACTATCTCTCGAATGAAGTGGAACCGTCTTAGGATGTGCTTGGATTTATGATGAGATCTTGGTTCTTTGGCTTGAGCAACTGTCCCAGTATTATCGCAATAAGGGGCACTGGTTGTTCAGTCTCTGGAACTACACCCAACTCTGTGATGAATTTTTCATTTAGATGGCCTCCTTAGCAGCCTTATTTGTAGCAATATATTTAGCCTCAGTGATCGAGTCAGCAACAGTTTGCTGTTTGAAATTTTTTCAACTTACTGTACCACTATACAAGATGAACATATACCTAGATATAGATTTGCTATCATCTGGATTAGATTGAAAACTAGAATCGGTATAACCTTTCAATTTAAATCAGATCCACCATATATCAGAAAAACATCTCGAGTCCTTTCAAGTACTTGAGTACGTTTCTCATAGCTTTTCCAATGATCCTCTTCGGGATCAGTCTGAAATCTGCTTACAATGCCCAAGTATAAGCCACATCAGGCCTAGTACATAACATAGCATACATGATTGATCTTA
>NC_026003.2:22934891-22976232 GCF_000442705.2 Elaeis guineensis
ATTGATCCTTGGATTTGGAGCAAAAAGAGTTGGAGAGGACGGCTTTCGGAAGGAAGACGACGAGAAGATGAGTCGTCTCATAAACAGGGTTTCCCGTTTTAAAAACAATGAACCCGATGGAAGTTGGTGGGATTTACAAGTTTGCCATTGAGTCGACTCATGGGGGTCGACTCATGAAGTTCAGAAAATCAGGAAAAAATAAAATAAATTCCAGAAAAATTCAAAATTTTGGGAGAAGAATTTTGCTCAATGATAAGTTTTTAGAGTGATAAAACTGAGCTTTTGGAACCAGGATAGTTGTTGAAATTGAGCTCTAAGAATATTTGATAATAATTAAGAGAAGTTTAGGCAAATGGATCTAGAATTCCTAGATTTCTCCTAATTTCACAGAATCTATCCTCACTAAGGGCCTTTGTAAAGATATCGCTAATTGATTTTCAGTGCAAACATATTCAAGAATTATATTTTTGTTTTGAACATGTTCTCTTATAAAATGATGTCTTATTTCAATATGTTTAGATCTTGAGTGTTGTATTGGATTTTTAGATAGATTTATGGCACTTGTATTGTCACATTTTATTGGAGTTTCATTAAGTTTGATTCCAAAATCTTCGAGTTGTTGCTTAATCCACAAGATTTGAGCACAACAACTTCCGGCTGCAATGTATTCGGCCTCAGCCGTAGACAGTGCCACCGAATTTTGTTTCTTGCTAAACCATGAGATTAGGTTAACTCCAAGAAATTGGCAAGTTCCACTTGTGCTTTTTCTATCTAATTTACATCCAGCAAAATCAGCATCAGAATATCCTAACAAATTAATTTGTGAGTCCTTAGAGTACCATAACCCTATAGTTGTGTACCATTTAAGTATCTAAGGATTCTTTTAACAGCATTCAAATGAGATTCCTTAGGATTAGATTGATATCTTGCACATAAGTAAACACTAAACATGATATCAGGCCTACTTGCAGTTAGATATAATAATGAGCCAATCATACCTCTGTAGTATTTTAAGTCTACGCTTTTACCTTCATCATCCTTGTCAAGCTTACTTGAGGGACTCATTGGTGTGCCAATAGGTTTGCAGTTCTCCATTCCAAATCTTTTGAGTAGTTCCTTGGTGTACTTGCTTTGGGTGATGGAGATTCTCTCTTTTGATTGTTTGATTTGGAGTCCGAGAAAGAAGGTGAGTTCTCCCATCATGCTCATCTCGAACTCTCCCTGCATAAGCTTAGCAAAGTCTTGACAAAGGGATTTATTAGTAGACCCAAAAATTATGTCATCAACATAAATTTGTATAATTAGCATATCATTTTGGTTTCTTTTAATAAATAGGGTTGTATCTACATTGCCTCTTGAGAAACCATTATTTAGTAGAAATTTGCTTAACCTTTCATACCATGCTCTAGGTGCTTGTTTTAGACCATATAAAGCTTTATTTAATCTAAAGACATGATTGGGAAAAGCATGATTTTCAAATCCAGGGGTTGTTCTACATATACTTCTTCAAAAATATATCCATTTAAAAATGTACTTTTAACATCCATTTGAAATAACTTGAAATTCATAAAGCAAGCATATGCAAGTAGAAGTCTAATAGCTTCTAATCTAGCGACAGGTGCAAAGGTTTCATCAAAATCAATTCCTTCTTCTTGATTATATCCCTTAGCAACCAGTCTCGCTTTATTTCTAATTACATTTCCATGCTCATCTAATTTGTTTCTAAAGACCCATTTTGTGCCAATTATTGAATAATCTTTAGGTCTTTTTACTAAGGTCCAAACATTATTTCTTTCAAATTGATTAAGTTCCTCTTGCATAGCATTAATCCAGTTATGATCATTTTCAGCCTCTTCAAAAGTTTTAGGTTCAAGTTGAGATACAAAAGCACAATGATTAAGTACATCTTTAAGTGAAGAACGTGTTTTTACCCCATGCATAGGATCATCGATAATTAATTCCTTAGGGTGGTTGTGAACATACCTCCATTCCTTGGGTAAGTCATTTGTACCTTGAGGTTGTTCTTGAATTTCTTCACCTTTCTCATTTTGTTCATCTTCTTGATCCTTGTCTTCTGGAGTTGCTGAATCTTTCAGAGTGATCTCCTTCATACCTTCTATTAGTGGATCTGCATCATCAACACCCTCATTCTTCCTTGAAGGAAGATCGTTAGATTCATCAAAGACAACATGTATGGACTCCTCAACTACTAAGGTTCTTTTGTTGAACACTCTAAATGCTTTACTAGTGGAGGAGTAACCTAGAAGGATTGCTTCATCTGATTTTGCATCAAATTTACCAAGTTTTTCTTTGCCATTATTTAATACAAAACATCGGCAACCAAAAACATGAAAATAGGCAATATTTGGTTTTCTTCCTTTCCAAAGTTCATAGGGGGTTTTCTTTAAAAATTGTCTTATTAAAGCACGATTTAAAATGTAACATGTTGTGTTAATAGCTTCCGCCCAAAAATATTTTGGAAGGTTGCTTTCACAGAGCATGGTACGGGCCATTTCTTCTAAGGTTCTATTTTTCCTTTCAACTATCCCATTCTGTTGGGGTGTCCTAGGAGCAGAGAAGTTATGGCCAATTCCCTTTTCATCACAAAAATTTTCAAAGTCATGATTTTCAAATTCTGTTCCATGATCACTTCTAATATTTTGAATTGAAAACCCTTTTTCATTAGTGACTTTTCGATGAAATTTAGTGAAAATTTGAAAAGTTTCATTTTTGTGAGCTAAAAAGAAAACCCAAGTAAAACGAGAGTAATCATCTATTATTACAAATCCATATCGTTTTCCTCCTAGACTAGTGGTTTTAGTTGGTCCAAATAAATCCATATGTAAGAGCTCTAAAGGTCTAGAAGTTGAAATAGTATTTTTGGATTTAAATGATACTCTAGTTTGTTTACCTAATTGGCATGCATCACAAATTCTATCCTTTTCAAAATTCAATTTTGGCAAACCGAGAACTAAATCCTTTTTGATTAATTTTGAAAGAGAATGCATGCTGATATGTGCAAGTCTACGATGCCACAGCCAACTAGTCTCATTTATTTTAGCATTTAAGGAAACTAGGCATTGCATGTCTAATTTAGTTAAATCATTCAAGTCTACCATATAAACATTGCCATGCCTATGTCCTATAAATTTAATGCCATCGTTAATAGGACTCGTCACAATGCATACAGATGATTCAAAACTTACTTTATACCCTTTATCACAGAATTGACTAATGCTAAGTAAGTTATGCTTTAAAGCTTCAACAAGTAAAACATTCTCAATATATTTGGAGGGAGTGATACCAATGTTACCTATCCCGATGATCTTTCCTTTGCCATTATCTCCAAAGGTGACCATCCCTCCATCCTTAGCATCAAGCGTGATGAATTGTGATTCATCACCAGTCATGTGTCTCGAGCATCCGCTGTCAAGATACCATTTCCTGTTTCCTTCTTGGGATGCTAGACACACCTGCAAGCACAGATCAAGTTTCTGTCTTAGGTACCCAAGCTTTCTTGGGTCCTTTCAGGTTAGTCAGAATGGTTCCTTTTGGAACCCATATTTTCTTTGTGTTTGCATATTTGTTAATAAGACATGTGTATGATTTATGTCCTATTCTTCCACATTTAAAACAAGTAATATTTGTAGGCTTTTTGCTTGAATAATTTGCATAAATATCCTTCAAAAATTTTTGTTTCTTCAGGGGTTTATAACCAAGTCCAGCCTTATCATATATAGCTTTCTGATTATCAAGGATCATATTTAGCTTGTTTGAACTTAAGGTGAACTTATCTACTATAGATTTCAGCCTGTTAATTTCATCCTTAAAGTTTTGATTTTCTTGAATCAATGTGAATTTTTCAATTGAAAGAATTTCAGCTTGTTTCACTAAGGACTGATTTTCCAATTTCAGCTCTTTATTTTTCTTCCCTAGTTTCTTTAATTCATCAATTGAATCATAGAATGCTTCATGCAATTCTTCAAAAGTAAATTCACTAGTGGATTCAGAAGTTACCTCATTTTCATGTGCCATCAGGCACAGATTGGCTTGTTCGGTTGAGGTTTCCTCGTCGGAGCTTGAGTCATCACTCGCACTCCAGGTCGCCATCATTGTCTTCTTTTTGAATTTCTTTGGACCTTTCTTCAATTGAGGACATTCGGATCTGAAATGTCCTGGCTTCTTGCACTCGTAGCATATAGGGGTTTGATCTTTCTCCTTTTCTATGCTTTGATCCCTTTTTGTAAATTTCTTTCTCATCCCCTGTTTCCTTTTTCTTAGAAACTTCTTGAATTTTCGAGTGATGAGAGCCATCTCCTCATCCTGATCTTCATCTTCAGAGTCATCTGTTTCATAATCAGGTGAAGTTGTGGATTTGAGGGCAATGGTTCTTTTCTTTTTGATTTCATCCTCTTGATGTTGCATCATGCTAAGTTCATGAGTCATCAAGGATCCAAGAAGCTCTTCTAGAGGTAGAGTGTTCAAGTCCTTTGCTTCTTGGATGGCAGTCACCTTGGCTTCCCAAGTTCTTGGCAGTGACCTGAGAATCTTCCTTACAAGTTCACTGTTAGTATAAGATTTGCCAAGACTCTTTAAACCATTGATTATATCAGTAAAACGAGTAAACATAGCAGTTATGGACTCATCATGCTCTATTTTGAATAATTCATATTTATGTACAAGCATGTTTATTTTAGACTCTTTTACTTGATTTGTTCCCTCATGGGTGACTTCTAACCTATTCCATATTTCTTTAGCAGATGCACAAGTAGAAATGCGATTAAATTCACTAGCATCTAGTGCACAATAAAGAACATTCATAGCTTTGGCGTTTAATTATGCCAATTTCTTGTCAACCTCATCCCATTCTTTCTCGGATTTGGTTGACTCCTCACCATCTATAATCTTGGTGGGTGTGTGAGGACCATTCACTATGATACTCCACATATCATAGTCGAGTGCTTGTATGAAAATCTTCATCCGAGCTTTCCAATAGGTGTAATTAGACCCATTGAAAAGTGGAGGTCGGTTTGTTGATTGCCCCTCGGCTAGAGAAATACCAACATGGGTTGCCATAGATCTTTGGCTCTTTGATTATTAGATCAAAGAAGGGCTAGAGAACCTGCTCTGATACCACTTGTTGCCCAGCTATGCAACCCAAGAGGGGGGGTGAATTGGGTTTCTAAAAATTTTAAGCCCAACAAATAACTTATGAAGAACAAAACAATGGCTTTAAATCAATATTAATTACCTAAAGTAGTATTGCAAGGATATAATAAAGAAATAAGGTAAAGCGATAAAGCACACCACAAACACAAGGATTTATAGTGGTTCGGTGCTAACCTTGCACCTACATCCACTCCCCAAGATCCCACTTGGGAATTTCAATCCACTATCCTTTGTATTCAATCCGAATACAAAACGTCGGAAACTCTGACACTAGCTATCCCAAGCTAGAATACAAGACGTCGGAAACTCCGACCCTAGCTATCCCAAGCTAGAACACTTGTTTCCCGGGTACAAGCAAACCCAAAACACTCCGATTTCAGGTTCGGATCAACCTTTCCTTGTTTTGGAAATCCTCCAAAAATAAGAGCAAAAACTCACAAAGAATAAGAATATTTAGAGCACAGATGAATACAATAACAGCTCCTTAAATGAGCAAATATAACAATAAAAGCTTTACTCAAATGAAGAATCCCTTTTTCAGATTTTCTCAAGATGAATGAACGGTTGAACGCTTGAGAAGAGGTTGATTGTTGATTGAAGATCTCTTGAAAGCTTTGAACAATCTCTAGATCAAGGTTGAAAACAATCGACTTGAAAGATTCTCTCTTTGAATGCTCTTGCTTTTCTTTTTCACAAACTCTCTTGAATATTGTGGATCCTCTCTCTTCTTCTTGAATATTTCGTTGATCTCAGATTTCGGATCCTCTCTTCTCTTTTGATCTCACGTTTGATCTCCCGATTTCCACCCTTTTCTTTGCAATTTGATCTGCTATTTAATCTGCAATTTCCTTTCACCATTTTAAGCATTTTATGGCATTAGTAGCAAGAGAAAACAATTTAGGCAGATAAAGAGCCGTTAGAGGATTTTTAGGAAGCATAAAAGGCAATTAAAACGGGCAAAAAAATAGTCGTTGCTGACATTTTCCATCGCAGGGGTCGACTCATGAGTCGACTCATGCTTCAGGAGTCGACTCATGAGTCGACTTCTGTTGCAACAGACCAGAAGGTCTGATTTCTGGATTTTTAGGCTCAAATCAGCAGAGGTCGACTCATGAGTCGACTCATGCCTTGTGGGTCGACTCATGAGTCGACTCACAGGTCGTGCCAAGTCAAAAATCCAGCGTGCCATGAGAATTTTTTTGCGTGCCATTCAGCTCATAGTGTCATGAGTTGACTCATGAGTCGACTCATGCACTTCAAACCTTCATAACTTCAAAAATATAAGTCCAAACACAATGAAATTTTCACCAATAGATTTCAAATCATTTGTTCTATCAAATGGTACTATCAAATCAGGATTTTAGTGAAATTACGATTTTGCCCTTGAAGAGCATAAGGACTTTTTCAATTGTTTGTATCCCTTCAATCTGCTTTGTAATCATCAAAATCAATCTAGGAGCAACACTTAGTATTTCTTAAATACTTCAGGATGGTTTTAACAACCTTCCAGTGATTCTCTCCTGGATCAGATTGGTATCTACTCACTACCCCTAGTGAGTTTGCCACATCTGGTCGTGTACATGTCATGGCGTACATGATAGATCCCACTGCCGAAGCATATGAAATTCTACCCATACGCTCTCTCTTGAGGTGTTGTCGGACAATCCCTCTTCGAGAGAGAAATCTATGGCCTATCGGTAGATAGCCTTTCTTGAAATTCTCCATGCTGAACCTCTTCAGCATAGTATCAATGTACATGGACTGAGATAAACTAAGCAACCTTTTAGATCTATCCCTATAGATCCTCATCTCTAGGATGTAGGAAGCTTCTCCCAGATCCTTCATGGAGAACTATGACGACAGCCAAATCTTTATTCTCTGTAATGCAGGGACATCATTCTCGATTAAAAAAATATCATCTACATATAATACAAGAAATACTACTACTGGACCATTAGCCCACTTATAAATGCAGGACTCTTCTCCGTTCTTAACGAAGCCATACGTCTTGATCGTCGTATCAAAACGTATGTTCCAACTCCGGGATGCCTGCTTAAGTCCATAAATGGACCTCTGTAGCCTGTACACCTTAGACTCATCTATGGATGTGAACCCTTCAGGTTGTATCATATACACCTCTTCGTCCAGCTCTTCGTTTAGGAAAGCTGTCTTCACATCCATCTGCTAGATTTTATAGTCCAGATGGATAGCTATCGCAAGCATAATCCAAATGGATTTGAGCATTGCCACAGGGGAAAATATCTCATCATAGTCTATACCATAACGTTGACGATATCCTTTGGCAACTAGACAGGCTTTATAGGTCTTCACCTTTTCATCTGCGCCCCTCTTCCTCTTGAAGACCCACTTACACCCTATGGATTTTACTCCTTCGGGTGGGTCAACCAATGTCCACACATCGTTGACCTTCATGGACTCCATTTCGGATTTCATAGCCTCTAGCCATTTCTCAGAGTCCGGTCTCTGCATTGCATCCATGTAGGTGATCAGATCCTCACCGTTTTCATCAAGTTCGACAGGATCACCGTCTCGGACCAAAAAACCATAGTATCTGTCCGGTTGACGTGGTACTCTACTAGATTATCTTAAGGGTGCTTGAACAATGGGCTCCGGATCTGATCTAACCAAATCCGGTTCAGGTTCAGCAACTTGTGTTGATTTTTTCATCTGCCGAACTTTCTCAAGTTCTACTTTAGAGGGAACAGTCCCTTCACCAAGGAACTCCTTTTCCAAAAAGATTACCTTAAGGCTGACAAACACCTTTTGCTCATCAGCTAGGTAGAAATAATACCCTTTGATCTCTTTTGGGTATCCTATGAAATAACACTTGTCAGACCTAGGTCCAAGCTTGTCTGTAATTAAACGTTTAACATAAGTCGGACACCCCCAAACCCTAAGGTGCGAGAGTACTGGCTTACGTCCTATCCATATCTCATATGGCATTTTGGTTACAGACTTACTCAGAACCCTATTTAGAAGGTAACAAGTCGATTCGAGTGCATATCCCCAGAAGAAGATCTACAGACCAGCAAACCCCATCATGGATCGAACCATGTCCAACAAGGTCCGATTCCTCCTTTCAGACACACCATTATGCTGTGGTGTTCCAGGAGGTGTCCACTGAGAGAGAATCCCATTCTCCCCAAGATATATTAGAAACTCATTGGAAAGGTATTCACCTCCTCGATCAGATCGAAGAGTTTTAATACACTTTTAAGTTTATTTTTCTACCTCATTTCAGAATAGCTTGAACATTTCAAATGATTCCGATTTATGCTTCATTAAGTAGACATACCCATACCTCGATAGGTCGTCAGTGAAGGTTATGAAGTAGAAATATCCACCTCTTGCACTTGAGCTCATGGGTCCACATACATCAGAATGTATCAGACCCAAGAGTTCACTGGCTCGCTCACCTTTTCTAGTAAAAGGTGATTTGGTCATCTTCCCAAGAAGACAGGACTCACAGGTTGGAAGTGATTCACAATCACCAACTTCAAGAATTCCTTCTTGAGCCAACCTGTTTATCCTGTTCTTATTGATATGACCTAGCCTACAGTGCCAAAGGTAGACTTCTGACACATTATTCATTCTACGGTATTTACCAGAGGTTTGAACCACATTAATAGGCTGTGATAGTAAGTAAATTCTATTATTTAGTTATCCAACAAACATTGTAACACCATTCAAAATGATACTGCAAATATTTTTTCTATTAAAAATTCATAACTGTACATGGCCAAAAGGTCTACAGAGATAATATTTAATAAGAAAACTTGGACAATAGTGACATTCACTCAGAATTATATTACGAGAATTGATTACAAGGTTCATGATTCCTAAAGCTAGAACTGAAACTTCACTTCCATCTCCAACGTTCAAGAACCTCTCGCCTTCATCAAATCTCTTACTGACCTGCAGACCCTGCATCGAATTATAGATATGATAAGGGCTTCCGATATCCAATATCCAGACAGTAGTATCACAATTGAAAAAGTTGCAAGGTGTTATCATACAATTACCTTGCTTCTTCTTCGACCTGTTCGGGTCCAGAGAGGTAATGTATAGAGGACAGTTTCTCTTCCAGTGTCTCTGCTTCTTACAAAAGAAGCACTCCGTCTGGCTCTGATCGGGCTTGCACTTCTTGGTCTGACCCTGTGCAAACGTCCCAGCATGCAGCTGCACCTTCTTATGTTTCTTCTTCTTATTTTTCTTTCCTTTCTTAAAGGGTCGACGTCCAGAAGAAGACCCTCCCACAACATTCACCGACTTCTTATGGAGCTGGTGGTTTTTCTCAAAGTTCTGCAGCAACCCCAACAAGCCGTGGTAGTTCACTGTAGGCTTTGTCATCCAAAAATGAGTAAGGAAGGGGAGGAAGGACTTGGACAAAGAATTAAGGATCGCATCCTTAGCGAGCTGCTCGTGCAAGGGAAAGTCCAGTTTACTTAGGTGCTCAATCATTTCGATTATGTACAATACATGATCGATGACTGAGACCCCATCCCTCATTCGAGTATTAAAAATGACACAACTAATTTTGTACCTTTCAACATCGTTAGGCGTGCCAAAAGAGTCGTTCAATATTTGAAGCATCTCCTGCGGCTGGGCATTCTCGAACCTACAGCTGAACTCATCATTCATTGCCGCCAGCATTATGCACCGAACGGTGGTGCGGTCATTGAGCCACTTCTAGTAAGTATCTCGGACACCCCTCTAGCATTCGGGGCTAGCTCCTCAGGTGCCAGATCCGTTACTACATAAAGGATTCGCTCAAGCTCAAGGACGATTTTTAATTTTTGATACCAGCTATCAAAATTAGGTCCCATGAGCTTGTCATTATCTAATAATGACCAGAGTGACAGGGTAGTGGCCATAGCTGCATAAAGGAAAATCAGACCATTATTAGTATATAAATTATTAATACTAAAGACTTAGACTTTAGTCTAAAGTTTCTCTCAATATTTTTACAAACTGGTAGCCTCAACCTCCAATTCGAGGAATTACTTTAATTTCTTAGTGGGTACTAGAATCCACACAGACTACACACGAGCCTAACTTTGGTTGGTCAACCCATGTGCATCTATGGGTAGGTTCATAACCAGTTGTTTCTCTAAACAACTTCTAGTAATTAATTTTGCCTCAGAACCTAATCAGTAGGCTTTGGCCTCCACTGAAAAGATCTGGTTAGGTCCAACCATTAACATGATTAGATTTGGTGAATCAGACCAATAAATGATCAGACCCGACTTTGGCCGACCAACCGGACCACCATCAGAAAGACTCAACCAAATTATCATATTATGAATGATAATTCTATTAGTCAATAAGCACCAGGCCTTTGGGCCTCTAATGATTATTAAACTAATAGACTCATTATCACTCACTTAATGGGAGGCTATGACTTAGTTATCACTATAACTTAATCATTTTAGGGACCTAATAATTTTTGAAGATTTTTATTAAAGGATAGAAGAGAAGAAATTATCCAGCCAATTTCAATCCTCCCACTGACTTCACCAAGTCAGATTAAAAAAGATTTAATTAAAGCCGGCATTAGGAGCACCTAAATCAGTCACACTGATTTACCTAATGACATGGGTGAGCCCTAATCACCAAGTGATCTAATCAAAACCTAACTCACCAGGTTGGCCAGATAAGTGAGATCAGTGGTGAGGATAAGCCATTAACTCGTCAGAGATCAAATCAATGCGAGTAGCTCCCACTTAAAAATCACTGGTTATACTGCCGAACTTACCTTAGACACCAACCGATTCATTAGTTTTAATTTGATCAACTTAGTAAATAGGGTTCCACTGCGTAGCCATGAATTAAGTCCATCTTGATCTAGTTAAAGATATGGACTCATTCAACTATAACTATTGGAGTTGAGTCTAGAGTGTCCTTGACCTAATCTAATTCAACTTTTGATTAGATTTGATCAATTACTCTAATTTAGTCTATTTCTTTAAGCTAACTTTAGGTCTAACCCAATTATGGACCGAATCCATCTAACCCATTGACCCACAAGTTTATGCAATTATCTTAGATCTTAATTCATAATTCTAGACCAACTAGACAACACTTAATTCTTTTAATTAAGTATTTGGACTGATGGGTCAGAGTTTGGCATTTCGAAAATAATTTTCAAATTTGAAAGGTTTTATTTTTTGTTCACCAAATGTGTTGACTCATTTCACAAATGGATCAGCACATTTCATAAACAGCAATCCTATTGCTAATTACATAACAAAAAATAACTCAATTAAAATAAATTATAAATATTCCTTTAGATCTAATCTAATATATTCATGATAAATTTTACAATTGAACCTTTATAATTAAGTCCTTTCGCTGCTTCGTCTGCATGGGATATAATCGCATCGGCACCCCTACCGCCATAGGAGAACCCCATCGAATGGGAGGAGAGGACCTTTAAACCCTACTTTTCTCCTATGACTGGATGACCATGGCAACTGACTCAATTAAACTACTTGCTACTTGGATCAAGTATATCTAAATATACCAATTTTAAAATTTAAATTTTAAATTTTAAATTTTAAATTTTGAATTTTAAATTTTAAATAAATTTCAAAATTTGAATTTCAAATTTTAAATTTTAAATTTTGAATTTTAAATTTAAAATTAAATTTAAAATTTAAAATTTTAAATAAATTTCAAATTTCAAATTTCAAATTTTGAATTTCAAATTTTTGAATTTTTAAATTTTGAATTTCAAATTTTAAAATTCAAAATTCAAAATTTGAATTTTAAATTTCAAATTCAAATTTTAAATTTAAATTTTTTACTACTTAATCTATGCATGCAAATGTATATCATATTTTAGAACCTGCTCTGATACCATTTGAAGTGAAATTTGAGTGCAGGGGTAAAATGATAATTTTAAAACTTTTTTAAATTTTAATTTTACAGTAAAAATTATTAATTAATCTAATTAACTAACATATATTAATCTTACATAAAGATCTAAATATGATATATATATATAGCATGCATTTAAATTTAAAATTTAAACTTCTACAGTAAATATTTTACTGTTATGTGTTCAGAACATATTACCTTTGTGCGGATAGTCGATCGTCGCAAATCTGATCACCGTCGAGAAGATCTGACTATCATAATATAGCCACATAGTGTGTCTAGCCTCTGTGGATTGTCCACACGAAGCTCTCGGTCTGATCGACTCCTCACGAATGCTAGTTCATTGTAGAACCCTTTCGACGGCCGAAGTTGATCGAACTCCTTCGATCTTTATCTGCCAACTCTTTGGATGCTCTGGATCATTAGTAGATATAGTAGAGAGGTTGATGAAGCTCTCTCTAAAATTTGGTGGGCTCACAACACTCGTAGCTCACCTTCTCACTTCCCGAACCCAAGGCCGAAACCCTAGGGTACTCACCGAAGAAACTTGCGCCCACTCTGTTTCTTTCTTTTCTTTTCTCATGCAGAAAAGCTTTCTCATGCCACACTTCTCTCTAGAATCAGATTAGCACATGCCTTATCTTCTCTTCCTTTTAAAAATAGTGCAAAATGCGTCTTTGCAGCATTTTCTCCATGTGAGAGGATAAAGATAAGTGGTTACTCATTTGAATTCAAATCAAATTTGAATTCAAATGCCAACCAACTCATGTTTATCCACTCTTGGTGTGAGAAGAGAGGGGCGTGGGCTACTTTGTGCATGGATAATTTTCACGAGAAACCTTTTCTCATGTGGAAGAAGTGGTGCACAAAATAAAGGGGTGGCACAGGGATTTGTTAACCATTCAAATTCAAACATCTTTTGAATTTGAATGGCCAACCAATCTCATCTTTATCCATTCAAAATGATGCACAAAGAAGGGGCGTGGGACGGCTTCTACGTGGGAGAAAATTCATGAGAAGTTGTTTCTCGTGAATTCAAATGGGCGCAGATGAGTGAGGTGGCGCAGGGAGAGAATTCAAAAGGTGGTTTCAACCTATTTGAGCCAACCTAATCAAAATAGGTTAAGCACAATTAGACTAAGTTAAATCTAACTTAATTAGGCTTAATTAGGCTTAATAAAATTCTAATCAAATCAGAAATTGATTAAGCCCAATCTCTGATCAGATCAGGGACCAAACCACCTTGACGATTAGGTCAACACTTAACCTAATCGGGTCAAACCCAACTGAATCCAATTCAATTAGACTTGATCCAAAAATAATTATTCAATAAAATTAAGTTAATTAGTGATCAAATTATTAATTAAATCTCTCATAAATACTGAGTCCAAATTCGATGGGCAATCGGACATCAGAGTTCATCGATATGAAACCCTGATCAAAAAGTCCCAAACCAGTGGGACTCTTGACCCCAGTATCCAAAATATGTGGTACTCATGATCAGAGAATTTTGATTCTCGATCATAAAGTTCCAGACATGTAGGACTCATAGTCCACGAGCATTAAGACTCTTCATCAGCCATTAGATCAGATAGGAACCTCTAATGTGTGTGACCCCGCAGGTTCGAACCAAAGCCGGTAGCATTGGAACCAATTTCTGTACTAATCGAAGTGACCATCTAAAAATGGTACCCGATATTCGGATAGGTTGAATAATCACAATCGCAATACTCAGAACCTACGTGAATATGGTTACTGTATAATTCATCCCTTTTGACCCCTATGTTTAGGACGACTCAGGGTTAAACTGTCAACCCTGATCAGATCATCCGAATCGTGCTCAACTCAAACAGTCCTGTGACTCCTCACTAGGACTATCCTAGCCAAGATTTTGCTAAATTGAAACATGACTGTACACAGCTCCTGAACTGGAATGGTCAATTCTATCTTGACACACGCACCGACAAGTCAAGTACTTGACTACGCCCAGCAGCTTTCTGTCACTGAATTAGAAATTCAGTTAGTCCAGTGCCTAAGTGCAGTGAGTTACTTGCAAGTCACCATGGCGGTCTCAGGTCGGAGGGACAGTTATACCCATATCCCATCAGAGAAAATCTTGACAGCAGAAATAGCTCTGGAGTCGGTCACGTTTAGTGCAGATGTACCCTTACATCTCACCTGTATGCCATACCAGTATCTCCATACTCCTTGGTTAAGAGGACAACCAACCCATATGACACACAACGACCTATGCTTGATAAATATTATTGTCCTTGGTAACAACGTATCATTTGGTCGCGAACAGGTTTAAGGATTAAACGACAAATCCTCTTTTGTCGAGTCTAAATAGTCCTAAGGACTTTACCACAACACAGGAGTTCATTAGAAGATGAAATAATTTATGATGAAAAATATCAAAATAATTTTTATATATTTATAATTCATATACTAATACAAGAATGAGCACAACTGTCAACAGGCTGACGATTGGCTTTGGGACACTATTTCCAACAGGCTTTCTTGCCCTATGGTATGACCCTCACAGTTATCTTTAAAGAGGATGGAGTTAGTTTTGATGGAGAGGCTATTTGTAGACTATCATACACTGATACCTACAACAACCACTCTCTTAGGAGGATGGAAATTGTGAGAGTGGATGGCCGGTGGGCCAAGAGTCGTGCTGCAGAGGAGGATAGTGATGAGGATGAGGAGCATGCTGAGGGAGAGGGTTTCTCTTCTCCTATGCCTAGGCTGAGCCCAACAGATCATCATGTTTCAGAGCCTGAGGCAAGATCCTCGATCAGAATACCCCCATTGAGTCATACCATGCCTACTTTCAGTTTGGAGGATGTTAATATGGGACAGCTAGCTAAAAAAGTGATAGAGATTTTATCTGTTCAGCTACAGTGATTTCAAGATCAGCTTCGTCAGCAGTCTCACCAGTTCCAGCAGTAAATTCTACAGTAGGTTCTCCAGCAATAGGCACACAGCAGCCACAACAGTTTCACCCTGCCTCTTCGAGTGCCTTCTCTGCTCCATCATTGGATTCATCTATTATGTCACACTTTTTCTCTTTGATGGAGCTCTTGTCTAACTTGAGTACGAGACTGGAGAGTGTGGAGAGCTTCCTTCTCAGATTCAGTGATAGATTTTCGATATAGAGAGGGAGGTCAGACGGATTGTAGTCTCTCTCTTTATTGGAGTGGGCACATTGACTTCTTCTATGCCGTAGATGGATGACCTGACTCGAGAGATAGAGAGACTCCAAAGTCAGCATCATTTCTCTCTTGAGCTGCTTCAGACAGACATCAGAGACTCCAAAGACTTCCTATCTGCTAATCTAGATGGGCTCCAAATTTCTATGAGGAGGATCTTATCCTAGCTGTGGGGAAAATCAGTGCAGGGGTAAAATGATAATTTTAAATTTTTTTTAAAATCATTATTTTACAGTGAAAATTATTAATTAATCTAATTAATTAATAAAAATTTATCCTACACTAGGATTTAAATATGATATATAGCATGCATGCATTTAAATTTGAAATTCAAATTTGAACAGTAAACACTTTACTACAATGTGTTCAGAACACAATACCTTTGTGCGGGTAGTAGATCACCGCAATCTGATCATCGTCGGGAGAGTCTGATCATCGTGATGTAGCCACACAGTATGTCTGGCCTCTGCAGATCGTCCACACGAAGCTCCCGGTCTGATCGACTCCTCACGAGTGCTAGCTTGTTGTAGAGCACTTTCGATGGTCGATGCTGATCGAACTCCTTTGATTGATGTCTATCGATTCTTTGGATGTTTCAGATCATTAGCAGACATGCTTGAGAGGATGTTGAAGATCTTCTTGAAATTTGGTGGGCTCACGACACTCGTAGCTCACCTTCTCACTTCCCGAACTCCAAGCTGAAACCCTGAAGAACTCACTGAAACCCTGCACACACTTTTTCTTTCTTTTCTTTCTTTTTCTCTCGAAAGGATATTGACCTTCACCTTGCACACAAGGATTCCTCACGCCCAGATTTTCTCTCCAAAATTTTTTTCTTGCACACGCCCCACTCTTCTCCTCCTTTTAAAAAAATGTCAAACGTCTTATTCACGTGAGAGGATAAAGATGAGTAATTGCACATTTGAATTCAAATCAAATTTTGAATTCAAATGGAAACCAATTTATCCCTATCCACTAAGGGCGTGAGAAGAGGAGGGCGTGGCTTAATTTGTGTGTGAGTAATTTCATGAGAAATATTTTCTTGTGTAATAAATGGGGCGTTAAAAGAGGATAAGGTCAAGGCGCTAAGATTCGTTGCTCATTCAAATTCAAACTTTATTTTGAATTTGAATGGCCAACCAATCATCCTTATCCACTCATAAGATGCATTAGAGTAGGGCATGAGGAGGGCTTTGTGTGAAAAAAAAATTATGAGAACTTTCTTCTCGTGAATTCAAATGGACGCAGTGGAAGTGAGGTGGCGCAAGGAGAATGGGTCAAGGTGGTTTCATTATTTAAACCAACCTAATTGAACCCAATAAGTTAGGCCCAATTAGACTAATTTAAATCCAACTTAATTAGGCTTAATTAGACTCAATAAAATCCTAATCAAATCAAAAATTGATTAAGTCCAACCCCTGATCATATCAGGGACCAAACCATCTCGACGATTAGATCAACTTTTAACCTAATCGGGTCAAACCCAACTGAATTCAATTCAATTGGACTTGATCCAAAATTAATTACTCAATCAAATTGAGTTAATTAGTGATCAAATCACTAATTAAATCTCTAATAAATATTGAGTCCAAATCCGATGGGTAATCGGGCATCAGAATTCATCGATATGTAATCCTGATCGAAGAGTCCTAAACCAGTGGGACTCTTGACCCCAGTATCCAAAATGCGTGGAGTTCGTGATCAGAGAATCCTGATTCTTGATCACAGAATCTCAAACATGAAGGACTCTTCATCAGCTATCAGATCAGATAGGAACCTCTAATGTGTGTGACCCCGTAGGTTCGAACCTAAGCCGATAGCACAGGAACCAATTCCTGTACTAATCGAAGTGACCATCTAGTAATGGTACCCGACGACCGGATAGATCGAATGGTCATAATCGCAACACTCAGAACTTACGTGAATATGGTTACTGTATAATTTATCCTTTTGACCTCTGTGTTTAGGACGACTCAGGGTTAAACTGTCAACCCTGATTAGATCATCCGAATCGTGCTCAACTCAAACAGTCTTATGACTCCTCACAAAGACTACCCTGGCCAAAGTTTTGCTAAATTGAAATACGACTGTACACAGCTCTTAAACTGGAGTGGTCAATCCCATCTTGACACACGCACCGACAAGTCAAGTACTTGACTACACCCAGCAGCCTTCCATCACTGAATTAGAAATTCAGGTAGTCCAGTGTCTAAGTGCAGTGAGTTGCTTGCAAGTCACAATGGCGATCTCAGGTCGGAGGGATATTTATACCCATATTCCATCGGAGCAAATCTTGACAGTAAAAATAGCTCCAGAATCGGTCATGTTCAGTGCAGATGTACCCTTACATCTCACCTGTATGCCATACCAGTGTCTCCACACTCATTGGTTAAGAGGACAACCAACCTATATGGCACACAACGACCTATGCTTGATAAACGTTATCGTTCTTGGTAACAATATATCATTTGGTCGCGAACAGATTTAAGGACTAAACGACAAATCCTCCTTTGTCGAGTCTAAATAGTCCTAAGGACTTCACCACAACATAGGAGTTCATTAGAAGATGAAATATTTTATGACGAAAAATACCAAAATAATTTTTATTAATTCATAATTCATGTACATATACAAAAAATGAGCACAACTGTCAACAGACTGACGATTGACTTTGGGACACTATTCCCAACAATCTTTCACTTGGCCTAAAGTCAATCGGTGCAATATCTAATACCCATCTTCAACTTGTAGTCGTCGAACTCCTTCACCGCAATGGCTTTAGTTAATGGGTCGGTCAGGTTCTCCTTCTCGTCGATCTTCTGAAGGTCGACGTCACCTCGATCCATAATTTCTTGGATGAGATGGTAGCGGTGCAGAATATGCTTCGTCCGCTGGTGTGCCTTCAGTTCCTTCGCCTGAGCAATGGCTCCAGAGCTGTCACAGTAGAGCAGAACTGGACCAACATGGGAGGGTGCTACTCTGAGCTCAGTGATGAACTTCCTCAGCCACACCGCTTCTTTGACAGCATCTGATGTAGCCACATACTCTGCCTCACAAACTGAATCAGCCATAGTATGTTGCTTTAAACTCTTCCAGCAGATAGCCTCACCATTAAGGGTAAAAATAAATTTCGACACACTTTTACTGTCATCGTGATCAGACTAGAAACTAGAGTCTGTAAACCCTATAAATCTCAAGTCCGATTCACCATAAACAAGCCACTGGTCCTTAGTATTTCTTAAATACTTCAGGATGGTTTTAACAACCTTCCAGTGATTCTCTCCTAGATCAGATTGGTATCTACTCACTACCCCTAGTGAGTATGCCATATTTGGTCGTGTACATGTCATGGTGTACATGATAGATCTCAGTGTCAAAGTATATGGAATCCTACCCATACTCTCTCTCTCTTGAGGTGTTGTTGGACAATCCCTCTTCGAGAGAGAAATTCCATGGCCTATCGGTAGATAGCCTTTCTTGGAATTCTCCATGCAGAACCTCTTCAGCATAGTATCTATGTACGTAGACTGGGATAAATCAAGCAACCTTTTAGATCTATCCCTATAGATCCTCATCCCTAGGATGTAGAAAGCTTCTCCCAAATCCTTCATGGAGAACTGTGACGATAGCCAAATCTTTATTCCCTGTAATGTAAGGACATCATTCTCGATTAAGAGAATATCATCCACATACAATACAAGAAATACCACTACTGGACCATTAGCCCACTTATAAATGTAGGGCTTTTCTCTATTCTTAACGAAGCCATACATCTTGATCGTCCTATCAAAATGTATGTTCCAACTCTGAGATGCCTGCTTAAGTCCATAAATGGACCTCTGTAGTCTGCACACCTTAGACTCATCAGTGGATGTGAATCCTTCAGGTTGTAACATATACACCTCTTCATCTATCTCTCCGTTTAGGAAAGCTGTCTTCACATCCATCTGCCAGATTTCATAGTCCAGATGGGCAGCTATCATAAGCATAATCCGAATGGATTTGAGCATTGCCACAGAAAAAATATCTCGTCATAGTCTATACCATAACGTTGACGATATCCCTTGACAACCAGATGGGCTTTATAGGTTTCTACCTTTCCGTCTGTGCCCCTCTTCCTCTGAAGACCCACTTACACCCTATGGATTTTACTCCTTCGGGTGGGTCAACCAATGTCCACACATCGTTGACCTTTGTTGCTCCTAGATTGATTTTGATGACTACAAAACAGTTTGAAGGGATACAAATATTTTTTATTTGAAAAAGACCTTATGCTCTACAGGGGCAAAATCATAATTTCATCAAAACTCTGATTTGATAGCATCATCGTGTAGAACAAATGATATGTAATCTATTGGTGAAAGTTTCATGGTTTTTGGACTTATATTTTTGGAGTTGTGAAGGTTTGAAGTTCATGAGTCGACTCATGAGTCAACTCATGAAACTATGAGCTGATTGGCACGCAAAGATTAGCCATGGCACGCTGGTTTTCTGGCTTGGCACGACCTGTGAGTCGACTCATGAGTCGACCCACAAGGCATGAGTCGACTCATGAGTCGACTTCTGCTGTTTTGGGCCAAGAAAATCCAGAAACCAAATCTCTGGACTTTGCAACAGAGGTCGACTCATGAGTCGACCCCTGAGGCATGAGTCGACTCATGAGTCGACTCATATGACGGGATTTGCCTGTAACGGCTAGTTTTTGACCAGATTTGGTTGCTTTTTAATGCTGCTTTTTGTGCTCTAACGGCTCTTTTTCTGCCTAGTTTGTTTTCCTTTGTCTCTTAAGGCTATAAAAGGTTTCAAAAGGTGGAAAACAAAAGAGAGAGATCCAAATATCCAAGAGGCATTCAAGTGATTTGAAAAGAGAAAATCAAGAGCATTCAAGAGGGCATTCAAGTGCATTCAAGAGAAGGTTTTTCAAGCCAACTACTCAACATCATACAAGAGCTCATTTAAAAGCCTTCAAGAAGCCATCAATCAAGCTCACCAACTCTTCAAGCATTTACTTCATCTCTCATCCACTTTGAGGAAATCCTAGAGGGGCTTCTTCATTTGAGTAAAGCGTATTTATTGTTATATTCGCTCACTTAAGGAGCTATTCTTGTACTTATTTGTACTCTAAACTGATTTTATCTTGTGAGTAATTATTTTTGTTTTGGAGGGTTTCCAAAACAAGGAAAGGTTGATCCGAACCTGAAATCGGAGTGTATTGGGTCGGCTTGTACCCGGGAAACAAGTGGACTAGCTTGGGATAGCTAGTGTCGGAGTTTTCGACGGTTGTATTCGGGTTGAATACAAAGTATAGTGGATTGGAATTCCCAAATAGGAGCTTGGAGAGTGGATGTAGGTGCAAGGTTGGCACCGAACCACTATAAATCATTGTGTTTGTGGCATGCTTTATTGTTTCTCTTTAATTCTCCATTATATCCTTGCATTCTTGTTTTAAGTAATTAATCTCAAACTAAAGTCTCTCTCCTCATTCATCAAGCTTTTGATATATAATTTTTACAAGTAATTAGTTAAGCCTAAAATTTTTAAAACCCAATTCACCCCCCCTCTTGGGTTGCATAGCTGGGCAACAACCTTCATGGACTCCATTTCGGATTTCATGGCCTCTAGCCATTTCTCAGAGTCAGATCTCTGCATTGCATCCATGTAGGTGATCGGATCCTCATCGTTTTCATCAAGTTTGATAGGATCGTCATCCCGAACCAAAAAACCATAGTATCTGTCCGGTTGATGTGGTACTCTACTAGATCGCCTTAAGGATGCTTAATCAATGGGCTCCGGATCTGATCTAATCAAATTTGGTTCATCAACTTGCGTCAGATTTTTTACTTGTCGAATTTCGTCAAGTTCGACCTTAGAGGCAACAGTCCCTTCACCAAGGAACTCCCTTTCCAAAAAGATTGCTTTAAGGCTGACAAATACTTTTTGCTCATCAGCTAGGTAGAAGTAATACCCTTTGGTCTCTTTTGGGTACCCTATAAAATTACACTTGTCAGACCTAGGTCTAAGCTTGTCCGTAATTAAACGTTTAATATAAGCCGGACACCCCCAAATTCTAAGGTGCGAGAGTACTGGCTTACGTCCTATCCATATCTCATATGGCATTTTAGTTACAGACTTACTCAGAATCCTATTTAGAAGGTAACAAGCCGATTCGAGCACATATCTCCAAAGAGAGATCGGCAGATCAGCAAATCCCATCATGGATCGAACCATATCCAACAAGGTCCGATTCCTCCTTTCAGACACACCATTATACTGTGGTGTTCCAGGAGGTGTCCATTGAGAGAGAATCTCATTCTCTCCAAGATATGTCAGAAAATCATTGGAAAGGTATTCACCTCCTCGATCAGATCGAAGAGTTTTAATACACTTTCCAGTTTATTTTTCTACCTCATTTCGGAATAGTTTGAATATTTCAAATGACTCTGACTTATGCTTCATTAAATAGACATATCCATACCTCGATAGGTCATCTGTGAAGGTTATGAAGTAGAAATATCCATCTCTTGCACTTGAGCTCATGGATCCACATACATCAGAATGTACCAGAGCCAAGAGTTCACTGGCTCGCTCACCTTTTTCAGTAAAAGGTGACTTGATCATTTTACCAAGAAGACAGGACTCACAGGTTGGAAGTGATTCATAATCATCTACTTCAAGAATTCCTTCTTGAGCCAACCTGTTTATCCTGTTCTTATTAATATGACCTAGCCTATAGTGCCAAAGGTAGACTTCTGACACATTATCTATTCTAGGGCATTTACTGGAGGTTTGAACCACATTAACAGGTTGTGATAGAAAGTAAATTTCATTATTAAGTTGTCCAACAAATATTGTAACACCATTCAAAATGATATTGTAAATATTTCCTTTTATTAAAAATTGATAACCGTTCGTGGCCAAAAGGCCTACAGAAATAATATTTAATAAAAAGCTTGAAAAATAGTGACATTCACTCAGAATTACATTTCGAGAATTGATTATAAGGTTCATGATTCCTAATGCTAGAACTGAAACTTTGCTTCCATCTCCAACGTTCAGGAATCTCTCACCTTCATCAAATCTCCTACTGACCTGTAGACCCTGCATCGAATTGCAAATATGATAAGAGCTTTCGGTATCCAATACCCAGGCAGTAGTATCACAAATAGAAAAATTGCAAGGTGTTATCATATAAGTACCTTGCTTCTTCTTCGGCCTGTTCGGGTCCAGTGAGGCAAGGTATAGAGGACAGTTTCTCTTCCAGTGCCCCTGCTTCTTGCAAAAGAAGCACTCTGCCTAGCTCTGGTCGGGCTTGTGCTTCTTGGTCTGACCCTGTGCAGACATCCCAGCATGTGGCTGCACCTTCTTATTCTTCTTCTTCTTGTTCTTCTTCCCTTTCTTAAAGGGTCGACGACCAGAAGAAGACCCTCCCACAATATTTACCGACTCCTTATGGAGCTGGTGGTCCTTCTAAAAGTTCTACAGCAACTCCAACAAGTCATGGTAGTTCACTGCAGGCTTTGTCATTCGAAAATGAGTAAGAAAGGGAAGGTAGGACTTGGGCAGAGAATTAAGGATCGCATCCTTACCGAGCTGCTCGTGCAGGGGAAAGCCCAGTTTACTTAGGCGCTCAATCATTTCGATCATGTACAGTACATGATCGGTGACTGAGGCTCCATCCCTCATCTGAGCATTAAAAATGACACAACTAGTTTTGTACCTTTCAACGTCGTCAAGCGTGCCAAAGGAGTCATTCAACATTTGAAGCATCTCCTGTGGTTGGGCGTTCTCGAACCTGCGGCTGAACTCATCATTCATTGCTGCCAGCATAATGCATCGAATGGTGGTGCGGTCGTTGAGCCACTTCTGGTAAGTGTCTTAGACCACCCCTCTAGCATTCGGGGCTGGCTCCTCAGGTGTCAGATCCGTTACTACATAAAGGATCCACTCATGCTCAAGGATAATTTTTAATTTTCGATACCAGCTATCGAAATTAGATCCCATGAGCTTGTCATTATCTAATAATTATCGGAGCAAAAAGGTAGTGGCCATAGCTGCAAAAAGAAAAACCAGACCTATATTAGTACATAAATTATTAATACTAAAGACTTGGACTTTAGTCTAAAGTTTCTCCCAGTATTTTTACAAATTGGTAGCCTCAACCTCCAATTCGAAGAATTACTTTAATTCCTTAGTGGGTACTAGAATCCACACAGACTACACACGAGCCCAACTTTGGTTGGTCAACCCATGTACATCTATGGATAGGTTCATAACCAGTTGTTTCTCTAAACAACTTCTAATAATTGATTTTGCCCCTGAACCTAATCAGTAGGCTTTGGCCTCCACTGAAAAGATCTGGTTAGGTCCAACCATTAACATGATTTGATTTGGTGAATCGGACCAATAAATGATCAGGCCCGACTTTGACCGGCCAACCTGACCACCATCAGATAGACTCAAACCAAATTATCATATTATGAATGATAATTCCATTAGTCAATAAGCACCAGGCCTTTGGGCCTCCAATGATTATTAAACTAATGGACTCATTATCACTCACTTAATGGGAGACTATGATTTAGTTATCAATATAACTTAATCATTTTTAGGACCTAATAATTTTTTTTTTTTGAAGATTTTATTAAAGAATAGATGAGAAGAAAATATCCAGCCAATTTCAATCCTCTCACTAACTTCACTAAGTCAGATTAAAAAAGATTTACTTAAAGCTGGCATTAGGAGTACCTAAATCAGTCAAACTGATTTACCTAATGACATGGGTGAGCCCTAATCACCAAGTGATCTAATCAAAACCTAATTCACCAGGTTGGCCAGGTAAGTAAGATCAGTGGTAGGGATAAGCCATTAACTCATCAGAGATCGAATCACTGCGAGTAGCTCCCGCTTAAAAATCATGGGTCAAATTATCAAACTTACCTTAGACACCAACCGGTTCATTAGTTTTAATTTGATCAACTTAGTAAATAGGGTTCCACCGTGTAGCCATGAATTAAGTCCATCTTGGTCTAGTTAAAAACATGGACCCATTCAACTACAACTATTGGAGTTGAGTCTAAAGTATCCTTGACCTAATCTAATTCAACTTTTGATTAGATTTGACCAATTACTCTAATTTAGTCCATTTCTTTAAGCTAACCTTAGGTATAACCCAATTATGGACCTAATCCATCTAACCCATTGATCCACAAGTTTATGCAATTGTCTTAGATCTTAATTCACAATTCTAGACCTACTAGACAACACTTAATTCTTTTAATTAAGTATTTGGGCTGATAGGTCAGGATTTGGCATTTCAAAAATAATTTTTAAATTTGAAAGATTTTATTTTCTGTTCACCAAATATGTTGACTCATTTCACAAATAGATCAGTACATTTCATAAATAGCAATCCTATTGCTAATTACATAACAGAAAATAACTTAATCAAAAAAAATCATGAATATTTCTTTAGATCTAATCTAACACATTCATGATAAATTTCACAATTGAACCTTTACAATTAATTTTTTTCGCTGCTTCATCTGCATGGGATATAATTACAGCAGTACCCCTACCACCATAGGAGACCCCATCGAATGGGAGGAGAGGACCTTTAAACCCTACTTTTCTCCTATGACCGGATGGCCATGGCAACCAACCCAATTCGATTACTTGCTACTTGGATCAAGTATATCTAAATATACCAATTTTAAAATTTAAATTTCAAAATTTAAATTTTAAATTTTAAATTTTGAATTTCAAATTTCAAATAAATTTCAAATTTCAAATTTCAAAATTTTGAATTTCAAATTTTGAATTTTGAATTTTAAATTTTAAATTTTGAATTTCAAATTTGAAATTTCAACCAAATTTCAAATTTCAAATTTTTAAATTTTGAATTTTGAATTTCAAATTTAAAAATTCAAATTTCAAATTTTTGAATTTTGAATTTCGAACAACTTTCAAAATTCAAATTTTAAATTTTGAATTTCAAATTACAAATTATAAATTTTTAGATTATAACTTAATCTACGTATGCAAATATATATATCATATCTAAGAACCAGCTCTGATACCATTTGTGGGGAAAATCAGTGCAGGGGTAAATTGGTAATTTTAAAATTTTTTCAAAATTATTATTTTACAGTATAAATTATTAATTAATCTAATTAATTAATAAAAATTTATCCTATACTAGAATCTAAATATGATATATAGCATGCATGCATTTAAATTTGAAATTCGAATTTGAACAGTAAACACTTTACTGTAATATGTTCAGAACACAATACTTTTGTGCGGATAGTAGATCATCGCAATCTGATCACCATCAAGAGAGTTTGATCATCATGATATAGCCACACAATGTGTCTGGCCTCTGTGGATCGTTCACACGAAGCTCTCGGTCTGATCGACTCCTCACGAGTGCTAGCTCATTGTAGAGCCTTTTCGACGGCCGATGCTGATCGAACTCCTTCGATCGATATCTGTCGATTCTTTGGATGCTTTGGATTATTAATAGAAGTATTTGAGAGGATGTTAAAGATCTTCCTAAAATTTGGTGGGCTCACGACACTCGTAGCTCACCTTCTCACTTCCCGAACTCCAGGCTGAAACCCTGAAGAACTCACTGAAACCCTGCGCACACTTTTTCTTTCTTTTCTTTCTTTTTCTCTCGGAAGGATATTGACCTTCACCTTGCACACAAGGATTCCTCACGCCCAGATTTTCTTCCAAAATTTTTTCTTGCACACGCCCCACTCTTCTCCTCCTTTTAAAAAAATGTCAAACGTCTTATCCATGTGAGAGGATAAAGATGAGTAATTGCACATTTGAATTCAAATCAAATTTTGAATTCAAATAGAAACCAATTTATCCCTATCTACTAAGGGCGTGAGAAGAAGAGGGCATGGCTTAATTTGTGCATGAGTGATTTCATGAGAAACATTTTCTCGTGTAATAAATGGGGTGTTAAAAGAGGATAAGGTCAAGGCGCTAAGATTCGTTGCTCATTCAAATTCAAACTTTGTTTTGAATTTGAATGGCCAACCAATCATCCTTATCCACTCATAAGGCACATTAAAGTAGGGTGTGAGGAGGGCTTTGCGTGAGAAAAAATTCATGAGAACTTCCTTCTCATGAATTCAAATGGGCGCAGTGGAAGTGAGGTGGTGCAGGGAGAATGGGTCAAGGTGGTTTCATTATTTAAACCAACCTAATTGAACCAAATAAGTTAGGCCCAACTAGACTAATTTAAACCCAACTTAATTAGGCTTAATTAGGCTCAATAAAATCTTAATCAAATCAAAAATTGATTAAGCCCAACCCCTGATCATATCAGGGACCAAACCATCTCGACGATTAGGTCAACTCTTAACTTAATCGGGTCAAACCCAACCGAATTCAATTCAATTGGACTTGATCCAAAATTAATTACTCAATTAAATTGAGTTAATTAACGATCAAATTACTAATTAAACCTCTCATAAATATTAAGTCCAAATTCGATGGATAATTGGGCATCAGACTTCATCGATATGTAACCCTGATCGAAGAGTCCTAAACCAGTGGGACTCTTGACCCCGATATCCAAAATGTATGGAATTCATAATCAGAGAATCCTGATTCTTGATCATAAAATTTCAGACATGAAAGACTCTTCACCAGCTATTAGATCAGATAGGAACCTCTAATGTGTGTTACCTCGCAGGTTCGAATCTAAGCCGGTAGCACAGGAACCAATTCCTGTACTAATCAAAGTGACTATCTAGCAATGGTATCCGATGATCGGATAGGTCGAATGGTCACAATCGCAACACTCAGAACCTACGTGAATATGGTTACTGTATAATTTATCCTTTTGATCTCTGTGTTTAGGATGACTCAGGATTAAACTGTCAACCCAGATTAGATCATCCGAATCATGTTCGACTCAAACAGTCCTGTGACTCCTCATAAAGACTACCCTGGCTAAGATTTTGCTAAATTGAAACACGACTGTACACAGCTCCTAAACTGGAGTGGTCAATCCCATCTTGACACATGCACCGACAAGTCAAGTACTTGACTACACCCAGCAGCCTTCCATCACTGAATTAGAAATTTAGGTAGTTCAGTGCTTAAGTGCAGTGAGTTGCTTGCAAGTCACAGTGGCGGTCTCAGGTCGGAGGGATATTTATACCCATATTCCATCGGAGCAAATCTTGACAGCAGAAATAGCTCCAGAGTCGGTCACGTTCAGTGCAGATGTACCCTTACATCTCACCTGTATGCCATACCAGTGTCTCCATACTCATTGATTAAGAGGACAACCAACCTATATGGCACACAATGACCTATGCTTGATAAACGTTGTCGTTCTTGGTAACAACATATCATTTGGTCGCGAACAGATTTAAGGACTAAACGATAAATTCTCCTTTATCGAGTCTAAATAGTCCTAAGGACTTCACCACAACATAGGAGTTCATTAGAAGATAAAATATTTTGTGATGAAAAATATTAAAATAATTTTTATTAATTCATAATTTATGTACATATACAAAAAATGAGCACAACTGTCAACAGGCTGACGATTGGCTTTGAGATACTATTCCCAATACTAGCTTGATGCCACAAGACTCAGCTTCAGTCTAGGCCCTTTGCATCTAGTGAGCCGGCCTTTGTTCAGCCTATTACTTTTTATCCTTCGACATCTTCCTCTCGGTCCAGACTCTTCAGTCGAGGATGAGGCTGATCATGTCTCACCTTTCTTGATCTTGTACTCGATGCCCAATCTCTCTAACTTTATTTTATATTAGATTACTTAGTTATATTTTGTAGATTGGATGTATGAGAGCTTTATGCTCATTATGACTCTTGTAACCTCTCTTTTAGTATAAATGAATGAGGTTGTTTCCATTTAACTTATGTCTCTTTGGATGAATGTTTATTATCATATCCCTTTGATTGTATGAATGTTTATTATTATATCTCTTTGGATGAATGAATGCTTAGTATCATTTCTTGTTGGATGGATGAATGTGGTATCATGCTCTATTTTTTTTGATACTTGACTTAATACTATGAACATCCTACTCTTCTAGTTTATTCTTTTTGATGATGTCAAAAAAGAGGAGAAATAATGAAACATAAAAAAATATATAATAATGATAAACGGGGAGAAATAAAGGTAAATAGAGAAAATAATACATTTGAGAGAGAAATAATGATAAAGTGTGAAAATGATGTAGTTCTTAAAATCTTTTGAAAATCTTTTGCTCTTTTTAAGTTTTTTAACAATTTTTACTCTGATACAATATTCTATACTAAATGGTAAAAGCTTTGATACTGTTTCACCTATTTTTTAAAAAAATAGCTCTGATATTGATTCACAATTTTTTTTTAAAAACTCTGATACATCCATTTTTACAACAAATCTCCCTCATTCTTATATAAAGAGTGTATATAAAAAAAAAAATTTGATTCTAGTATCAGAAAGATTATCCTTATTCAATCAAAATCCTGTTCTTTCATGTATGGATTAGATTATTTTGACTATTTAAAAATAAATCTCCCCCTTTCTTATATAAAGAGTGTATATAAAAAATTTTTTTGATTCTAATATCAGAGCAATAGATATGAAAAGGTATATCTCTTTTCTTTTTCTTATCTTGATGTTAAAGTAAGAGTGAGACAATTAGAGCAAGAATCAAAAATGAATGTATCGAGTCAATTTGGTATCAGTGCAAAAATAAGATTAGTAGAGTATTTAAGATAAATAGGTTGATCAGAGCAGTTTTTCAAATAGTATCAAAATAATCAAAATAATCTAATCCATATAAGAAAAAAGAAGATTTTGATTGAATAAAGACAATCTTTAGAAATTCTCTAATTCATTCATAAATTATTTAAGCTAAATTTGTTAATTCATTAAAGTTTGTATATCATGATCCTCTATGATTGAACTCTTGGCATAGTTCTTCTAATACTTCACAAACCCAAATTACTTGAGCTTTAAAGATATTTTTTTTATGAACACTTAAATATTTTATCATCATCAAAAAAGGAGAGATTGTTGCTCCAAAAATTAATTTTGTTAATCACAAATCATTTGAGAGAACTACTAATGATTTTTCTATGTTTAAAGAATATTTTTATGATGTTTCAAGTAGTCCAAGAGATTAAGTTCGAAAAATTTCATCAAATATGTCAAAAGTTGAAGTTTCAACAAGTTGGTAAAGTTTTGAAGGCTTTTGAGAGTGTCCAAACTGATTTGAATTCATTTGAGAGTATTTGGATAGATTCTGATAAGTTTTGAACCTTAAATACATGAAAAACTGGATTAGAACATGATGGAACGACCCACCTGGGTCATCCCCTTCTATTAGGCAGCCGGCACGTAGTGTTTTGGGTCATGGCATACTGTGGGACGATCCACCTGGGATGCTCCATATAATTGGGATGCCCCATGGGACGCTCCCCTGAGACCCTGAGACTAAAACAAAAAGCAAAACTTTCTGTCTGACCAATTGGGATGCCCCATGGGACGCCCCAATACCAGTGGAACGCTCCATGGGACATCCCATTTCTGCGAGCATGCATAACGGTTAGTTTTCAGTCCATTTTTGATGTATTTAACATATATTAAACATACTCCAATAGCTTTAAACCAACTCTAAGACATTCTCAAGGATAAATGGCAACTATAAATACTCTATTCAAGTAAAAAATCATAAGATTTTTGCAAATTCAAAGATTAAATCCGAGAAAAGTCATTTTCAGTCCTAAGAGAGAGATTGAAGCATTTAAGCATCTCACCAACCACTCTCCAATAGCAATTAAGTATGAAATTCATTGAGAGTATACAGCAAAGACTTCCACCCCTTAAGTATTATATTTCTATTATTTTTATTATGTGTATTTAAGGAATTTGTGTGCTGAAATTTGTATACTCTATTTTTCTCAAATAGTTTTTGGGTGTTTGAGTTTTGGAGGATTTCAAAACTCATTTGGATTGATCTGAATTTCAAATCAGATTGTTGAGGGTTGGCTTGTATCTAAAAAATAAGTGTTCTTGCTTGAAAGGCAAGGGTCGAAAGTGTCTGACGTGGTGTAATCCATTATTATCCATTTAGTGGATTGAATTCTCAAGTAGGGACTTGATGAGTGGATATAGGTGCAAAGTTGGCACCGAACCACTATAAATTCTTTGTATTTGTTGTGCTTGCCTCTCTTTTCTTATTCTTTGTGCTCATTACTTGCTTACCTCTTATTTGTGTTTGATTTTATTTCTATTGCAAATTGATACACTTCACTCTTCACCTTGGCACATTGCTTAAGTAGTTTAATCTTTAAAATTTTAAAAAGATCCAATTCACCCCTCCTTCTTGGGCTCCATATCTGGGCAACACACACCCTCTTGGTTTCTTCAGATTTTTCTTACGAAGAAAATTCAGTGGAGAGATTAAGGGATGCCCCGTCTAAAGTTTGATTTCAAATGGAAGCCATTCCATGTTGGCTGGATAGGATTAGGGTTTCGTGTCTATAAAAGGACTCCTTCCAAAGGATTCAGTATCTTATCATTATTAGACCCAAAACTCTGCCTCTCCTCTACCTCCAATTCCCTCTCACATGCCTAGAGTAGGCTTCCATATCTCATGCCCAAAGGTGTTGGGTTGATCCTCGAAGTGCTTGAAGGTGTTCATGCATCAACCTATTGAAGAAAGGGCTATGGCAAGAGTTGTTCCAACAACCCCAGA
Organism: Elaeis guineensis; assembly: GCF_000442705.2. Taxonomy (NCBI): domain Eukaryota; kingdom Viridiplantae; phylum Streptophyta; class Magnoliopsida; order Arecales; family Arecaceae; genus Elaeis; species Elaeis guineensis. The sequence continues at coordinate 22,965,916 of NC_026003.2, forward strand.
GATCATATCAGTTGCTGATCAAGAGCCCTCAAGTCTACTTTAAAGAAGGTGGATTAGTTCTGAAGAAAGTATCCCAGATCAGGTCCGAGTAGATATCCATAGAGGCCGGACACGTGCGTGGCTCAACAGCAGACCTCAATGAAGTCAGGATCATCAGATTGTGGAGATCAAGCATAAGGTGATGTGATCATCCTTTCTCTTAATGTTTGCATGCTGATTTTTTTTATGTATTTCTGATTTAGATCTATGCTTTGCATGTCGGAATGATAGAAAAATTTTTAACATTCATCATTTCTGATTTGAACCGATTCGATGCGCAACCCAATCCTTCATAAAGCTCACTGTTGTGAACAACATACTAAAATTTTGTCTCGATCAGACCTGAAATCACCTTCCAATCATAGTTGGAGAGATTGAAAAATCCATTTTCTTTCTTTCGCACACCACACCCTGCACATCCCTCTCTGTCATGTTTCTTTCTTTTTCTCATGCATACCATTGCATGCCCTAATTTTTAATTTTTTTGTTATGATTGAGGGGTCCCACCACATAGGCTGGACATCGCCAACAAATCTCCCCCTCACATCCATGTGGGGAGGACCAGCAAACTAGTATTAGCTCTACAGCCTGCAAGTTTCTTTACAGGTAATATATCTGAAGCATTGTTATCTCTGTGAATCTTCTCCAACTGTAACATTTCATCTTGCTGCCCAGATATGGAGCCCAAGAGGGGGGGGGGGCGAATTGGGTCTTTTTAAAATTTTAAAGATTAGTGCACTAAAATAATGTGCTAAAATATTTGAGTGGAGTGGATTGATTTTCAATAAAAATGAATTCAAACACAAAAGATAGAAATGCAAGTATAAGGCACAAGGAACAAGCAAAGAAAAGCAAGCATAGCAAACATAAAGAATTTATAGTGGTTCGGTGCCAACCTTGCACCTACATCCACTCTCCAAGGTCCTACTTGAGAATTCAATCCACTAAACGAATTTTAAAGTTATAATATATCGGACAACTCCGTTCCTTGCTATTCAAGCAAAAATACTTATTTTTTGGATACAAGCCAATCCTCAACAATCCGATTCAGGGTTTGGATCTATCCAACTGAGTTTTGGAATCCCCCAAAAACTCAAAAACCCAAAAATAATATGAGAAAAATAGGATACAAAAAATTTAGCACAATATCCCCTTAAATAAATATAATAAATATAATATAAATACAATACTTAGGGAGAAGAAGCTTTTACTGAATATTCTCAATGAATTGCACACTTGATTACTGTTGGAAAGTGGTTGGTGAAGTGATTAAATACTTCTATTTCTCTCTTTAGGACTGATTGAGCTTTTCTCGAATTTGAACTTGAGTGCTTGCAAAATCTTATGATTTTTTACTTCAAGAGAGTATTTATTGTGACCATTTACCTTTGAGAATGTCTTAGAGTTGGTTTAGAGTTGTTGGAGAGTGTTTAATGCATATTAAATACATCAAAAATAGGCTAAAAACTAATCGTTATGAATTCGTCCAGAATGGATCGTCCCACTGTGATCGAAAAGTTTCATGGGATGTCTTATTTGATCAGACAGAAAGTTCAGCTTTCTATTTTGATCTCAGGATCTCAAAGGTCATCCCAGATGGGTCATCCCACTGCATGGGTCATCCCACTGCATGCCATAAGCCAAAATGAAGCATGTCGGCTACCCAATGAAAGGGGATGACCCAGATGGATCGCTCCATTTTGTGCCAACCTATTGTTTTATGCATTTAAGGTTCGAAACTTATCAGAACACTTTTAAATACTCTCAAATGACTTCAAATCAATTGGACACTCTCAAAAGGTTTCGAAAACATCTCCAACTTACAGAAACTTTAACTTTGATACATTTGATGAGGCTTTTCAAATCCAATCTCTTAGACTATCTGAAACATCATAAAAATAATCTCCAAAGATAAGAAACATATTAGTAGTTCCTTCAAATAATTTGTGATCATCAAAATCAATTCTTGGAGCAATAATCTCTCCCTTTTTGATGATGACAAAATATTTGAGTGTTCATAAAGTATATCTTTAAAGCTCAAAGAATTTGAGTTTGTGGAGCACTAGTAGAATTATGCTAAAGATAGAAAATCATGAGATACATATTTTCAACAATTTTAATGTTTCAATTCATTTTGCTAAAACTCATTTATGAAGGAATCAAAATTTTTTTTTTAAGAATTGTTCTTGGTTAGTTAAAATCTTCCCCGTTCTTATATAAAATAGATAAAAATAATCATTTTGATCATTTGAAACAGATCTCTCCCTATCTTACATAAAGAGTGTTCAATTTGTAAAATTTTTCTTATTGAAACAGAGATGGTTCATAAAAAAATTTTATTCTTCTCTTTCTTATTTTTAATATTAGAGTAATAAATATGAAAGGAATGTTTCTTTCCCTTTTTCTCATTTTGATATCAAAGCAAGGATAAAATCAAGAATTAAAAGAGAAGAATTTGAAGCATTTTGTAAAATAAAAAATGAATGTATCGAGGTATTTTATCATACATGCAAAAATAAAATTATCAAAAATATCAGAGCACTCAAAAAAAATAGATGTATTAGAGTAATTTTTTAAATAATATCAAATAAAGGTAAAAACAAATTTATCAGAATAAAAATTAGCGTATCAGAGGCGTATCAGTGTAAAATACTGTATCAGAGTAAAAAATTTAAAAGAGCATTTAAATTTAAAAAATTCATATAGATAATATACTACTTTCTCTTCTTTTTTGACATCATCAAAAAATAGACTAAAAGGAGTAAGATTTTTCATGGTTCTATATCAGATATCAGAGTAATAGTGCATTCATTCAAGTATAACAGTCATTTCATTTCATTCATTCATCCAAGAAAAAAGAAGTGAGCCATGATAATAATCTTATTCATTAATTACAACAAAAAGAGAGGTTACAAGAGTCATAATATATGTCCATGAGCATAAAGCTCTCATACATCCAATCTACAAAATGCAACTAAGTAACCCTAATACAAAATGATGAAATTAGTGAGAATGGGCATCGAGCACAAGATCAAGATCGGTGAAATATGATCAGCCTCGTCCTCGACCAAAAGATCTGGTCTGAGAGGAAGATGTCGGAGGACAAAAATAATGGGCTGGAAAAGCTTGTTCACTGGATGTAGAGGGCCTAAACTGAAGCTGAGTCTAATGGCATCAAGCTGGGATAAAATTCTCCTCACTGTAAGTTGGAGCCCATCTAGATCAGCAGATTCGAAGTCTCTAGAGTCTCTGATGTCTGTCTGAATCAGCTCAAGAGAAGAATGAAACTGGTTGTGGAGTCTCTTTATCTCTCGAGCTAAATCATCCAACTGAGGTGAAGTGGTTGTCGTAGAGCTCGCTCCTCCGATAGAGAATCTAAAATCCATCTGATCTCCCTCTCAATATCAAAAATCCTACCACTGAACCTGAGTAGGGAGCTCTCCATACTCTTCAGTCTAGTATTCAGATCAGATAAGAGCTCCATCAATGAAAGATGTGTGGCACGACAGAAAAGTCTGAGGAAGGATCAGAGAAAATACTCGATGGAGCCTAGCAATACTGCTGCTACTGCTGTTGCACCAACTAGAGATTTGCTGTTGAAACTGGTGAGACTGCTGAGAACTGATCTTGAACTCCTACTACTGAACAGATAGAATGCCTGCCACTCTCTCAGCCAATAGTCCCATTCATCATCCCCCAAACTAAAAGATGGCACGGTACGGCTGATGGGGGTATTCTGACTAAGGTCCTGCCTCAGGCTCTAATAAGTGTGATCATCAAGCTCTGCTGGGTACAGATGAGGGACCCTCCCCTCAGCACGCTCTCTCCTCTATCATCCTTCTCACTGTAGCTGCACGGCCTTGGCCCAACGGCCATCCACTCTGACAAACCCATGCCGAAGGAGTGGTCATTGTAGGTGTCGGTGTTGACAATCTAAAACAACTCTCCCTCAAACTCACTCCAGACTCCCTAAAAATCACAGAGAGCCATACCATATGGCAAGAGAGCCTTGGATCTGTTCAAGGCCTCCCTCATAGCATCGATCATCAGAAAAGGTAGTTCAGGGGAGTTCAGAACAACATGGTGCATCAAGCAAATATCCCTACGTCATCAATCATATCTTCCCCTCTGAAAAAAAATCCTAGACGCCATGTGGTGGAGCAACCTCATTCCCACTCAGATCTTTGGCTTCAATTTTCAAAAATCCTTCTACATCTCTCTTCCAAGGATAGTCCTGAGTCTAATTTTTTTTTGGGAAGCTCATCTAGCAACTACCCTCATAAGGCATCTGAAGGAGTCTACCTAGCCTAAGTGCATTCAAATGATTTGGACTCCCTTCATAGTAGACCTCAAAACACCATCAGAGAAGACTAAATTTGAGTAAAATTTTTTGACAAATCAATATAAATCGACTCAGATAAATTGAGGAAAAATCTCATCCTGCTTAATTAATTTCTCTCCAATAGAAAAACCATCACCTCAAAAAATAAAATCTACATTTCTTCCCAAGGCACTTTTTTGCAGATAGAGGAACTTACTTGGTGTAACCAGTAGAGAAGCTTGGTTGGTGCTTGAGCTGCCTTCTTCTCATTCCTCAGCCTCCAAAGATCTTACAGACTTTCTTCTCTGGGCAACCTCATTTTGGGGTCATTGTCCCAAAGAAGGAGAAAATAGTCAAGAGGATAGAGAGGGATGAGAGATGGATGGAAATGAAGAAGAAGGAGGGTTTGGTTGATTGTCACGGATTTTGTAAGTTAGGGCTTGAGATTTTGATGGAGAGCAAGAGGTATGCCGAGAGAGAGAGTTTGCTCTAGGTTTGAGATGGAGATCCAAGATTTTGGAATGTTACGGGATGGATTTGGCGGTGGAGAGTTAGAGGAAGAGTTTTTGGTTTGGGATGAGAAGAAGAGAAGAAGCATAGTAATTGAGTCGCCCCACTTAGCTTTTAAGAGAGAGTTTAAAATGGATTCGCATGAAATCATTGTCCGATCAATTGGGACATCCCACATTGGTCGTCATCCAGAAAAGTTCAGATGATGAGAAAAATTTAAAAATAAAAAAAATTCAAGAAAAAAATTTGAAATAGGTCATATCGAGTTGAGATGATCATGAAAGTCCAGATAAATTTTGGATATATTTTTGATTGAGTATTTCATAAAAAAAAATTCAAAGATATCTGAATAGCACTGATGATTTTTTAATTATCTTGAAAAAAATCTCAAAAAAGATAGATGGCTCCCAAAATTAAGATAATGAAGTCAAAAAATTTTAGAAAGATTTTGAGAGTAAAATTATGATTGAAGTCAAGCAGAAGGGTCTAAGATGCCCAATTTCCTTCTAATTTCATAAAATTTATTTTATTTAGTACTTTGGTAAAATATCAGTAGTTATTTTTAGTATTTATGTATTCAAGTGTTATTCATTATTTTGAATATGTTCTCTATAAATGATATCTAATTTTCAATGTTTTTGATCTAGAGTGTTGGATTGGATTTTGATCAAATTAGATGGCACTAGTATTATCATATCTTATGGAGATATTTTTAAGTTCAATACCAAAATCTATGAGTTGTTACTTAATCCATAGGATTTGAGCACAGCAACTTCCGACTGTAATATATTCGACCTCGACCGTAGACAATGCTATGAATTTTGCTTCTTGCTAACCAAAGAGATTAAGTTTACTCTAAAAATTGACAAGTTTCACTAGTACTTTTTCTATCTAGTTTACATCTACAAAATCTGCATCTGAGTAACCTATTAAGTCATAGAAGATTATTTTGAGAACTAAAGTCCTAGATTTTGTATTTCTTTTAAGTATCTAAAAATTTTCTTAACAGTATTTAAGTGAGATTCCTTAGGATTTGACTGATATCTAGACAACATCATACACTGAAATTATATCAGGTCTACTAGCAGTAAGATAAATAAAGAGCCTATCATGCCTCTATAGAGCTTTGAATCAATATTTTTATCATGTCATCTTTTTTAATTTACAGGAAGGGTCATAGTATACTTATAATTTTTGAGCTCTCCATTCTAAATTTTTTAATAGTTCTCTTGTATACTTACTTTGGAGTGATGGAGATCCTTCCTTCATTTGTTAATCTGGAGTCTGAGAAGAAAGTAAGTTCTCCATCATGCTCATCTCGAACTCCCCTGCATGAGCTTGAAACTCTTGGCACAATTTTATTAGTAGATCCAAAATAATATCATCAACATATATTGTATAACTAGAATTTTTATCTTTTCTTTTTATAAATAGAGTTGTATCAATTTTTCTCTTGAAAAATTATTTTTTAATAAAACTTACTTAATCTTTCATACCAAGCCTAGGAGCTTGTTTTAAACATATAATGCTTTTTTAACTTAAATACATGATCTAAAATTTATGACTTTCAAAATCTGAAGTTGTTCTACATATACTTCTTCAGCAATATAACATTTAGAAAATACTCTTAACATCCATTTGAAATAATTTAAAGTTCATAAAATAAGCAAAAGCAAAGAGCATTCTTATGGCTTCTAGTCTAGCAACAGGAGCAAATATTTCATCAAAATTAATTTCTTCTTGTTGATTGTATCCTTTAGCAACTAATCTTCTTTATTTCTTATTACATTTTCATCTTCATCTAATTTATTCCTATATACCCATTTAGTTTCCTATTATGGATGATTTTTAGGTCTAGCAACTAGTGTCCATACATTATTTCTTTCAAATTGGTTTAGCTCTTCTTGCATGGCAATTATCCAGTTATGGTCTTTTTTAGCTTCATCTATTGTTTTAGGTTCTAGATGTGAAACAAAAGCTACATAATTACAAATATCTCTAAGTGAGGATCTAGTTCTTACTCTTGTGCGGATCACTAATTATTAATTCTTTGGATGATTTGGACATACCTCATTCTCTTGAAAGATTACCTGTTCTTGAGGTTGTTCTTGAATGTTCTGATCATTGATGCTTTCATCCTCATATTTTTCATCCAATTGATCCTTTTTGCTCATTGAGTCATTAGGTGAGCTCTTTCATTCTATCTTCTATGATACCTGCATCATCAGTACCTCTCTCTTTTTTGATGGAAGATCATTAGTTTTATCAAAAAACTACATGAATTGACTCTTCCACTATAGTATTCTTTTATTAAATACTCTAAAGCTTTGCTAGAAGTGGAATAGCCAAGAAAGATAGCTTCATCAGATTTAGCATCAAATTTACCTAAGCTATCTTTGCCATTATTCAAAACAAAAACTCGACAACCAAAATATGAAAATAACCTATATTAGGTTTTCTACCTTTCCATAATTCATAAGGTATTTTTTTTAAAATGATCTTATTAAGCACGTTTAAAATGTAACATGCTGTGTTAATTACTTCTGCCAAAAATACTTTGGAGTTGCTTTCACATATATGGTACGGCCATTTCTTCTAGGATTCTATTTTTTTTTCAACAACTTATTTTTTGTGTGTTCTAGTGCTAAGAAGTTATGATCTATGCCTTTTTCATCACAAAATTTTTTAAAATCTTTATTTTCAAATTCAGTGCCATGGTCACTTCGAATAGAAATAATTGTAAACTTTTTCATTCAAAATTTTGATAAAATTAGAGAATGCTGAAATACTTCATCTTAGAAGCTAAAAATAAAATCCAAGTAAAACATAAAAAATATCAATAATTATAAAAATCATATCTTTTTCCTCCTAGACTAGTTTCCTTGTAGGACAAATAAATCCATATGTAAGAGTTCTAAGGTTTAGAAGTTGAAACAATATTTTAGATTTAAAGAAAACTCTTGTTTGTTTACCTAATTGACATGCATCTAAATTTTATCTTTGTCAAAATTAATTTTTGACAAATCAAAAATCAAATCTTTTTTAATATTTTAGAAAGTGTTGCATACTAATATGTGAGCCTACGGTGCCAAAGCAACTAGTCTCATTAATTTTAGCATTCATGGCCACAAGACATTGCATATTTTGTAAGGATAGATTATCCAAATCAACATGTATACATTGCCATGCTATGTCCAATGAATCTAGTGCTAACATCAGAGGGACTAGTTACATGCACATAGATGATTCAAAAACTACTTTGTAACTTTATCAATAATTGACTAATACTTAAAAGATTATGCTTAAGACCATCTACAAGTAATACATTTCAATACAATGAGGAGTGATACCAATTTACCAATCCGATGATCTTTCTTTCCATTATCTCAAAGGTGACCATCCCTCCATTCTTGGCTTCTAATGTATGAATTGAGATTCATCACCAGTCATGTTCTTGAGCATCCACTATCGAGATACACTTTCTTTTATTGCTTGGGATGCAAGACACACCTGACACATAAATCAAGTTTTAACCTTAGTACCCAAGCTAACTTGGGATCCTTTGGGGTTAGTCACATGGTTCTTTTGAACCATATTTTCTTAAATTTCTATCATCAATTTATTTGATAAATGAATAAGTTTATGCCCTACTTTGCCACATTTAAAAAAGTAATATTTGGATAATTTTTTTATAGATGATGACAAAAATATTTTTTAAAAATTTTTATTGTTCTTAGAGTGTTATAGCCAAGTCTGACTTTATCATATATACTTTTTGACTGTCAATGATCATCTAAAGTTTTTTGAACTTAATGTAAATCTATAACTATAGATTTTAACTTGGTTACCTCTTCCTTTAGTTTTTGATTTTCTTTTACAAGAGTTTCATTTTGACTAAAAGTTATCTTTTTCTTTTATTAGGACTGATTCTTTATTCTAATTTTTATTTTTCTTATCAACTTTCTTTTTCTTTAGCTAATACTTGATTTTTAATTTTAATTTTTATTTTTATTTCTAATTCTTTTAGATCATCTAAAATTTATGAAAAACTTCTAAGTTTATCATAATTAAATTCATTTGAGTTTTGGGGTACCTCATTTTCATGTGCATAAGCACAGTTGGCTTCTTTATGAGATTCTTCATCTGTGATGGAGTCATCACTGTCGCTCCATGTAGCCATCATAGCCTTTTTCTTCTTGAACTTCTTTTGACCTTTCTTGAGCTGGGGCATTCTGATCTGAAGTGGTCCGCTTCTTTGCATCATAACAATGATGGGCTATCTTTTTTTTTTCTTTACTCGCTCCCCTTAGTTGTGTCTTCTCTTGATCCTTGTCTTTTTCTCATGAAATCTAAATTTTTGATGATCAGGCAAATCTCATCTTCCTCGCTATTATCTGATTTTTTGTATTTTCTTCTTCCTGAGCTGTCGACTTGAGAGCGATAGTCTCTTTTTCTTTGTTTCCTCCTCAGTGTGTTGCTTCATGGTCAGTTCTGAGTCATGAGGGATCCAAGAAGCTCCTCCAATGGTAGAATATTTAAATCTTGGCTCTTGGATTGCAGTGACTTTGCCTCCCACGATCTTATAAGGATCTGAGCACTTTTCTCACAAGATACTGTTAGAATATAATTTGTCAAGATTTTTAAACCATTTATGAATGTCAGTAAAATGAGTGAACATTTGAGTTATTGACTCTTCAGGTTTCATTTTAAATAGTTCATAGTTGTGCACAAGCATATTGATCTTAGATCTTTTACTTGGTTTGTGCCTTCATGTGACTTCTAACCTATCTCAAATTTTTGCTGAATTACAAGTGAAAATATGATTAAATTTATTTACATCTAAAGTATAATATAAAATATTCATAGCTTTAGCATTGAGCTGAGCTATTTTCTTATCAAATTCATCCCATTCACCTTCGACTTAGGGAGAGACACACCATCAATCAATTTATAGTGTGTGTGATCCATTTACTATGATACTCCATATCATAGTCAAGTGCTTGAATAAAAATTTTCATCTGAGCTTTTCAATAGGTATATTTGACCATTGAAAAAGTGAGGTCGGTTTGTGGATTGCCCTCGCTAGGATGTGCCAAATTGGGCTGCCATTGACCTTTGGCTCTTGATGGTTAAATCAAGCAAGGGCTAGAGCAAGACTCTGATACCACTTGTTGCCAGATATGGAGCCCAAGAGGGGGGTGAATTGGATCTTTTTAAAATTTTAAAGATTAGTACACTAAAATAATGTGCTAAAGTATTTGAGTGGAGTGGTTGATTTTCAATAAAAATGAATTCAAACACAAAAGATAGAAATGCAAGTATAAGGTACAAAGAATAAGTAAAGAAGTAAGCACAACAAACACAAAATTTATAGTGGTTCGATGCAACCTTGCACCTACATCCACTCCCAAGTCTTACTTGAGAATTCAATCCACTAAAGGATTTCA
>NC_026003.2:22976332-22989203 GCF_000442705.2 Elaeis guineensis
ATACCAAGCCTTAGGAGTCTGTTTTAATTCATATAATGCTCTGTTTAACTTAAATACATGATCTAAAAATTTATGACTTTCAAAATCTAGAGGTTGTTCTACATATATTTCTTCAACAATATAATCATTTAGAAAAGTACTCTTAACATTCATTTGAAATAATTTAAAATTCATAAAACAAGCAAAAGCAAGCAGCATTCTTATGGCTTCTAATCTAGCAACAGGAGCAAATATTTCATCAAAATCAATTCTTTCTTATTGATTGTATCCTTTAGCAACTAATCTTGCTTTATTTCTTATTACATTTTCATTTTCATCTAATTTGTTCCTATATACCCATTTAGTTCCTATTATGGGATGATTTTTAGGTCTAGCAACTAGTATCCATACATTGTTTCTTTTCAAATTGGTTTAGCTTTTCTTGCATGGCAATTATCCAGTTATGGTCTTTTTCAGTTTTATCTATTATTTTAGGTTCTAGATGTGAAACAAAAGCTACATAATTACAAACATCTCTAAGTGAGGATCTAGTTCTTACTCCTTGTGTCGGATTACCAATTATTAATTCTTTGGGGTGATTGTGGACATACCTCCATTCTCTTAGAAGATTACCTGTGTCTTGGGATCGTTCTTGAATGTTCTGATCATTGATGCTTTCATCCTCATATTTTTCATCCAATTGATCTTTATTTTACTCATTTAACTCATTGAGGGTGAGCTCTTTCATTCCATCTTCTATGATACCTGCATCATCAGCATCCTCTCTCTTTCTCGATGGAAGATCATTAGTTTTATCAAAAACTACATGAATTGATTCTTTCACTACTAGTGCTCTTTTATTAAACACTCTAAAAATTTTATTAAAAGTGAAATAGCCAAGAAGATAGCTATATCAGATTTAGTATTAAATTTACCTAAGCTATCTTTGTCATTATTCAAAACAAAATACCAGCAACCAAAAATATGAAAATAGCCTATATTAGGTTTTCTATCCTTCCATAATTCATAAGGTATTTTTTTTAAAATTGATCTTATTAAGGCATGATTTAGAATGTAATATGCTGTGTTAATTACTTCTGCCCAAAAATACTTTGTGAGCTTGCTTTTACATAGCATGATATGGGCCATTTCTTCTATGGTTCTATTTTTTATTTCAATAATTTTATTTTGTTGTGGTGTTTTAGGTGCTGAAAAGTTATGATCTATACCTTTTTCATTACAAAATTTTTAAAATCTTTATTTTCAAATTCAGTGCCATGGTCACTTCGAATAGAAATAATTGGTAAACCTTTTTCATTCGAAATCTTTCGACAAAACTTAGAGAATATTGAAAATACTTCATCTTTAGAAGCTAAAAATAAAATCCAAGTAAAACATGAAAAATCATAAATGATTACAAAACTATATCTTTTTCTTTCTAGACTAGTTGTCCTTGTAGGACCAAATAAATCTATATGCAAGAGTTCTAGAGGTTTAAAAGTTGAAACAATATTTTTAGATTTAAAGAAAACTCTTGTTTGTTTATCTAATTGACATGCATCACATATTTTATCTTTGTCAAAATTAATTTTTGACAATCCAACAACCAAATCTTTTTTAATGATTTTAGAAAGTGTATGCATACTAATATGTGCAAGCCTACGGTGCCAAAACCAACTAATCTCATTAATTTTAACATTTATGGCCACAAGATATTGCATATTTTGTAAGGATAGATTATCCAAATCAACTATATATACATTGCCATGCCTATGTCCAATGAATCTAGTGCTAATATCAGTGAGACTAGTTACAATACACATAGATGGTTCAAACATTACTTTGTAACTTTTATCACATAATTGACTAATACTTAAAAGATTATACTTAAGGCCATCTACAAGTAATACATTTTCAATACAAATGGAGGGAGTGATATCAATGTTACCAATGTCGATGATCTTTCCTTTGTCATTATCTCCAAAGGTGATCATCCCTCCATTCTTGGCTTCTAATGTGATGAATTGAGATTCATCACCAGTCATGTGTCTTGAGCATCCACTATCGATATATCACTTTCATTTTGTTGCTTGGAATATAAAACACACCTGCACACATGAAATCAAATTTTAACCTTAGGTACCCAAGCTAACTTGGATCTTTTAGGATTAGTCATAATGGTTCCTTTTGGAACCCATATTTTTTTAATATTTCTATCATTAAATTTATTTGATAAACATGAATAAGCTTTATGCCCTATTTTGCCACATTTAAAACAAGTAATATTTACTAATTTTTTTATAGATGTCTTGACAAAAATATTTTTCAAAAATTTTTATTTTTTTAGAGTGTTATAGCCAAGTCTGATTTTATCATATACAGTTTTTTGACTGTCAATGATTATCTGAAATTTGTTTGAACTTAATGTAAATTTGTCAACAACAGGTTTTAACTTGGTTACCTCTTCCTTTAGCTTTTAATTTTCTTTTACAAGAGTTTCATTTTGACTAAAAAATTTATTTTTTTCTTTTATTAGAGATTGATTCTTTAGTTCTAATTTTTTATTTTTCTTATCAACTTCTTCTTTTTCTTGAGCTAATACCTGATTTCTTGATTTCAGATTTTTATTTTTTGTTCTTAATTCTTTTAGATCATTTAAAAGTTCATAAAAAGCTTCTAACAGTTCATCATAAGTAAATATATTTTGAATTTCGGATGTTACCTCATTTTCATGTGCTATAAGGCACAAGTTGGTTTTTTTATGAGATTCTTTATCGGTGGTGGATTCATCACTATCGCTCCATGTAGCCATCATGGCTTTTTCCTTCTTGAACTTCTTTTGATCTTTTTTGAGCTGGGGGCATTCTAATCTGAAGTGGCCCGATTTCTTACATTCATAGCAGATGAGTGGCTATTCTTTTTCTTTTTCTTTACTCGACTTCTCCTTAGTTGGTGGTCTTCTCTTGATTCCTTGTCTTTTTCTTCTCATGAATAATCTAAATTTTCTGGTGATTAAGGTCAAGTCCTCATCTTCTTCGCTATTATCTGATTTTTCTATGTATTCTTCTTCCTGAGCTGTCGACTTGAGAGCGATGGTCCTCTTTTTTTTGATTTCCTCCTCAGTGTGTTGCTTTATGATCAGTTCATGAGTCATGAGGGATCCAAGCAGCTCCTCCAATGGTAGAGTATTTAAATCCTTGGCCTCTTGGATTGCAGTGACTTTTGTCACCCACGATCTTAGTAAGGATCTGAATACTTTTCTCACAAGATCACTGTTACAATAATATTTGCCAAGACTTTTTAAACTATTTAAAATATCAGTAAAATGAGTAAATATTTGAGTTATTGACTCTTTAAGTTTCATTTTAAATAGTTCATAGTTGTGCACAAGCATATTGATCTTAGATCTTTTACTTGGTTTGTGCCTTCGTATGTGACTTCTAACCTATCTCAAATTTCTTTGACTGAATTACAAGTGGAAATATTATTAAATTTATTTACATCCAAAGTATAATATAAAATATTTATAGCTTTAGCATTGAGCTGAGCTATTTTCTTATCAAATTCATCCCATTCACCTTTCGGCTTAGGGAGAGACACACCATCAATCAATTTAATGAGTGTGTGTGATCCATTTACTATGATACTCCATATATCATAGTCAAGTGCTTGAATAAAAATTCTCATCTGAGCTTTTCAATAGGTATAATTTGATCCATTAAAAAGTGAAGGTCGGTTTGTGGATTGCCCTTCAGCTAGGGATGTGCCAAATTGAGCTGCCATTGACCTTTAACTCTGATGGTTAAATCAAGTAAGGGCTAGAGCACTAGACTCTGATACCACTTGTTGCCTAGATATGGAGCCCAAGAGGGGGGTGAATTGGATCTTTTTAAAATTTTAAAGATTAGTACACTAAAATAATGTGCTAAAGTATTTGAGTGGAGTGGGTTGATTTTCAATAAAAATGAATTCAAACACAAAAGATAGAAATGCAAGTATAAGGTACAAAAATAAGTAAAGAGAAGTAAGCACAGCAAACACAAAAAATTTATAGTGGTTCGATGCCAACCTTGTATCTACATCCACTCTCCAAGTCCTTACTTGAGAATTCAATCCACTAAATGGATTTCAAAGTTACAACACGTCGGATAACTCTGATCTTTGCTATCCAAGCAAGAATATTTATTTTCTGGATACAAACCAACCTTCAACAATTTGATTCAGGGTTTGGATCTATCCAACCAAATTTTGGAACCCCCCAAAACTCAAAAATGCAAAAATAATATGAGAAAAATAGGGTACAAAAATTCAGTATAATATCTCCTTAAATAAATATAACAAATATAATATAAATATAATACTTAAGGAGAAGAAGCTTTTGCTGAACACCCTCAATAAATTGTACACTTGATTGCTGCTAGAGAGTGGTTGGTGAAGTGATTAAATGCTTCTATTTCTCTCTTTAGGGCTGATTGAGCTTTTTTCGGATTTGAACTTGAGTGCTTGCAAAATCTTGTGATTTTTTATTTTAAGAGAGCATTTATGGCCACCATTTATCCTTGAGAATATCTTAAAGTTGGTTTAGAACCATTGGAGAGTGTTTAATGTGCATTAAATGCATCAAAAATGGGCTGAAAACTAGCCGTTACGAACTCGCCCAGAATGGATCGTCCCACTGTGACTGGGAAGTCTCATGGGATGCCTTATTTGGTCAGACAAAAAATTCAATTTTTTATTTTGATCTCAGGGGTCATCCCACTGCATTGGTCGTCCCAAGTGAATCGTCTCACTGCATACCATGAGCCAAAATGAAGCATGCTGGCTATCCAATGAAAGGGGATGACCTAGATGGATCACTCCATTTTGTGCCAATCCAGTTTTTCATATATTTAAGATCCGAAACTTATCAGAATACTTTCAAATGCTCTCAAATGACTTCAAATCAATTGGACACTCTCAAAAGATTTCGAAAATATCTCCAACTTGTAGAAATTTCAACTTTGGCACATTTGATGAGGCTTTTCAAATCCAATCTCTTGAACTACCTGAAACATCATAAAAACAATCTTCAAAGATAAGAAACACATTAGTAGTCTCCTCAAATGGTTTGTTATCATCAAAATTAATTCTTGGAGCAACACATCTCGAAAGCATCCTGTATCTAATGATACCTCACATCACTATGCTTCGACTTTGAATGAAAAGTCAGATTCTTGTTGAAATGAATTGCAATATGACTATCACAATAAAGGATAAATTTTTCTTGCCTCAGATCAAGTTTTTTAAGAAACTTCTTCATCCACAACAACTCTTTATTGACTACTGTCATTGCAATATACTGTCTCTATAGTTGATAAAGCAATATATTTCTACAATCTAGACTGCTATGAGATAGTTCTTCCTAAAAAATTCAAGTATGCTAATGTAGACTTCATAAAGTCAACATCACCTGCCATGTTTGCATCTATATATCCATCCAATATAGATTTATCAGTACCAAAATAGAGACATACTATAGAAGTACCTCGAAGATACCTGAGAATCCACTTCACCACAATCCAATGCTCCTTCCTAGGATTAAAGAGAAATCGACTGACAATCCGAATAGCATGAGCAATATCTGACCTAGTACACACCATGGCATATATCAAACTGCCAACTACGGATGCATAAGAAATATTTTGCATCTCTCTTTTTTCTTCTTTACTAGTAGGACATTGTTTAGAGCTCAATCTAAAGTGACTTGCAAGTGAAGAGCTAATTGGTTTAGAGTTGCTCATCTGGAACCTCTTTAACACTTTCTTTATGTATCTCTCCTGAGATATCCACGGTCTCCTATTCTTCCTATCACAAGCAATTCTTATATCAAGTATCTGCTTCACTGATTTCAAGTCTTTTATAGTAAAGCACTTATTCAATTTAGCCTTCAAGCTCTGTATCCTCTTGGTATCATGACTAATAATCAGTATGTTATCAACATATAATAGAAGAATAATGAAATCATCATCACTGAATCTCTTCACAAATACACAATGGTTAGAAATAATACTGTTGTACCCATGATCTACCATGAAGGAATCAAATTTCTTATACCATTATCAAGGAGCTTATTTCAAAGCATACAAACACTTTTTCAATCTGCATACTAGATTCTCCTTACCTTTAGTTATGAACCCCTTTGGTTGCTTTATATAAATTTTTTCTTCAAGATCACTATAAAACAATGCTGTCTTTATATCAAGCTGCTCAATCTTCAAATTCAAACTGGCTACCAAACTAAGAACAACTCAGATTGAAGATATTTTGACCAAGGGTGAAAAAATCTCCTCAAAATCAATGTTGTTCTTCTGACTGAAACCCTTCACAACCAATCTCGCCTTGTATGTCAGTTTTGAGCTGTGTTCTTCTGTCTTAAGTCTGAACACCTATTTATTCTTGAATGCTCTCTTCCCCTTGGGTAGCTTCACCAAATCAAAAATGTGGTTCTTATGTAGTGATTTCATCTCTTCTTACATGGCTTTAAACCACTTTCCTTTCTGTACATGTGATATAGTCTTCTGAAAGTATTTTGGCTATCCTCTGTCAGTCACCATCACATACTCATGTGGAGGATATTTTTGAAAAGTTCAATGCTATTTAGTAGATCTTCTCAGCTGCTGTTTTGTCATTTGCTATGTAGAAACTTATTCATCATGCTCATCTAATATACTGTCATCATGTGTAGGCTCATCATTCACTACATCACCATTCTCTACAGTCTATCCATCATCAATATCTGCTCTGGCTTGAGACATAGAAAATGGATCAATAAATAACTCTATAGTAGACTCTGGCTTATCTACTTTCTTCATGTCTTCAATGGTCTGATCCTCAAAAAATATTACATCTTGGCTTCTGACCCACTTCTTTATTGGATCCCATAGTTTGTATTCAGACTACTCATGTCCATATCCAAGAAAAATACACTTTTTTGACTTGCTGTCAAGCTTTGACCACTCATTTTTAAGAATATAAACAGAAGTCCTACATCCAAATATTCTGAAATGGTCATAAGAAACAGATTTTCATATCCATAACTTATTAGGAACATTATCTTTAAGGGCAAATGATGGAGAGAGATTAATCAAATCAACTGTAGTCCTCAAAGCTTCACCGCAAAAAGAGTTAGGCAACTTCAAATGAGAAAGCATATACCAAACTCTTTCAACAATAATGCGGTTCATCCTCTTTGCCACTCTATGTTGCTGAGGTATTTTAAGGATAGTCTTCTCTAATCTAATGCCATGCTATCCATAGTATTTCTTAAATGAACCTTGGTATTTATCATCATTGTCTATTCGGATGCATCTCAGTTTTTTTCTCTTTTCTATTTCAACACTAGCATAGAATTCTTTAAAGATGTCGAACACCTGATCTTTAGATTTCAAAGCAAAAGCCCATAATTTTTAAGAATGGTCATCAACAAAAGTGACAAAATATAGTGCACCACCAAGTATCTTTGTAGGCATGGAGCATACATCAGTGTGAATTAGATCTAATACATATGATCTTTTATATGAGGAGAGATTATGAAATGAAACCTTATGCTGCTTGCCATATGAACAGTGAGTGCAAGATTTCAAGTGCGTAACTTTTAAAGGAAGCAGGTTATGTCTGAATAGAGCATCAAGTCTCTTCTCACTCAGATGGTCAAGTCATCGATGCATAAGTTTATGGAGGTCTCCTCAACTGTATTTACCTCTCCACTGCACATCTTAGTCTATAATATGAAAAAGCCAGCTTTCTTATCTTTTCCTACAACCAAGAAACCTTTGGTAAGCTTCTATTTCCCTTCACCAAAGCAAATACAGTAATCCTCATCATCTAGGACACAAGCAGAAATTAAGTGTAAACAGATATCAAGAATATGCCTCACATTTCTAAACAGTAATCTGTATCCGGTATTGGTCTCTAAGCAAACATCTCCCATGCCCATAATTTGAGCTACCACATCATTTCCCATCCTGACATGTCTAAAATCATCTTTGGAATAGGACAAGAAGAAGTTTCTTTGAGATATAACATGGTATGAGGCAGCTGAATTAATTATCCAACTGAATTTCTGGCATGTGAGATTAATACACTTATCATCATAGGTAATGTTGGGTATAAAATACCCACAGCCGAAACCCTCAACGGAATCGACATAAGTGCAACTCTGCCCGGACTCCTATGGGAGCCGGGCTCCACCACCGACAACAAGTGCAGCTTCGCCCGGACTCCTACGGGAGCCGGGCTCCGCCGCCGACAGCAAGTGCAGCTCCATCCGGACTCCTACGGGAGCCGGGCTCCGCCGCCAACATCAGAACAGCTCCGCCCGGACTCCTACGGGAGCCGGGCTCCGCTCTCAGTATCAACTGCTGGTAAGCTCCATCCGGACTCCTACCAGAGCCGGACTTCACCCTTAACTTTGATTGCAGCGCAGCTCTGCCCGGACTCCTACGGAAGCCGGGTTCCACCGACGACAGCAAGTGCAGCTCCGTCCGGACTCCTACGGGAACCGGGCTCCACCGACAACAGCAAGTGCAGCTCCGCCCGGACTCCTACGGGAGCCGGGCTCCACCGACGACAGCAAGTGCAACTCCGCCCGGACTCCTACGGGAGCCGGGTTCCGCAAGTGCAGCTCCGCCCGGACTCCTACGGGAGCCGGGCTCCGCTCACGACCCCAACCGTCAGGAGGACCTCTCCCGGACCTCAACAGAAACCGGGCTCCGGCCGTTGCCGAGCTTCAATCGACAGATCCACGCCCCCTGACAGGCCCTCAAAACGGCCACGACCCTACTCCACTTCCTGTGGCGGACTCCGCACAGCTCCCTGGCAGGCCACAGTAACGGTCACGAACCTGCTCCACCTCCTGCGACGGATACCATGCGATTCTCCTATCCGCTGACAACGGACGCTGCTCCGCCCCTCATAACAGATTCCACGTGGCGGGCCGAGGTGATGGCCACGCGTCTGCTCCACTATCTTTCGCAATCAATTCCCCTGACCATGGGCGGCCCACTACCAGGCGGTTACAAACGTCGCCATCAGTCCGTTGCCTCCTCCGCCTATAAAAGGGGGACCCAGATACGTTATTCTTTAAGCTCATTTTCCTTATCTCAAAACTCTGCTAAATTCTCCGTTCGAGCACTCCATTCTTGTTGAGGCAGAGAACTGACTTGAGCGTCGGAGGGTCTTGTCAGAGCAACCCCACCTTCGGTTTAGACTTTCCTTGCAGGTCCCGACGGCGACCGCGGCTTCCCCGACTCCAGCTTCTCCGGCGCAAGCGGATTTTTGCACCAACAGGATTGGCGCTAGAAGAAAGGGCCTGTGTCTTCGCAGCACCCTTGTTCTTGAAGGAGTGTTCAACGGAGCTGCCTCCGACCGTTTCTCCATCATCCACTCCTAATTCCCCCCCCGCAAGATCGACACCCGATGCCTCCGCGCAGGGCGTCCACCCGACGGTCTACGGCCTCCGCGGCCAGATCTCAGGCTCCGGCCTCCCCTCCCGTTTCTCAGCCTCCTCCTCCTCCCCCTCCGGTGACGGCGGTCGGCGCGGAACAGTTTGACTTGCTGGCGCAGCAGGTCAAAGGCCTCGTCGAGGCCGTACAGGCAATGCAGCAGCAGCCACCGTAGGCGTCGGCGCATCCGGAGGGGGCATCTCCGGAATGCCAGAACCCGGCGGTGGGGCGGGCCACCTGGGCCAGCCTCCCCGTCCTTCCCGGGAAGGCGAATCCGAGGGTAGAGAGCCCTCAATCGAACCACGGCTCCACCCCTGGGAGATCCCTGCCCCCGTTCTGCCAAAGGACCCTCGAGACTCGGAGTCGAGAGGACTTCCTGGACCGGAGGCTCCAAGAGATGAACCGGCGGATCGAAGAACTCCGCCATGCGCCTCCCGCTTATGATGAGGACATCTGCACTGACCCTCCCTTCTCCCAAATGATTATGCAGGAACCGATCCCGCCGAATTTTAAGCTCCCCCAGTTTGAAAGCTACGACGGGACGTCGGACCCGGTGGATTATCTGGAGGCCTTCCGAACGATGATGCTGCTTCACGGTGCTCCCGACGCCATCTTGTGCCGGGCTTTCCCGTCTACTTTGAAGGGAGCAGCGAGGAACTGGTACTCGGCTCTGAAGTCGGGTACCATATTCTCCTTCGATCAAATGAGCCACCAATTCGTGGCCCATTTTGTCAGCAGCCGACATCCCCGAAAAGGTTCGGAGTCCCTCATCAACATCAAGCAGAGGGAAGGGGAGTCCATACGGGCCTACGTCAACCGCTTCAACATCGCGGCGTTGGAGGTCCGGAACTTGGACCAGTCAGTTGCCATGGCCGCCCTAAAAGGTGGCCTTCAGAAGAATGACCTTTTGTACTCCCTGGAGAAGAAGTACCCCAGGGATTTTGCTGATCTACTGGCTCGGGCTGAAGGATACGCCCGAGCGAAAGAGGCCTTCAAAATGAAGGACGAAGAGACTGCGAGGAGCGTCAGGCGGGAGATTCTAGTAAGCCCGCAGTCGAGAAGAGGCCAAAGGAAGCCCGGCCTCACTCCCGATCCCCTCCTGGACATAAGCGCGCCCATACTCCCCTCCGGGCATGCAGGCAGAGAAGCTCGGACAACAGGTTTCGGCGGGGTTCCCCGCCAGGGAAATTCCGCAGCTACGCCCCCCTCAACGCCTCGAAGGCCCAGGTGCTGATGGAGGTCAGGGAGCAGCTCCCTAGGCCGGAGAGGATGCGCACACACCCCGGGAAATGCAACCCCAACAAGTTCTGTCTCTACCACCGCGACCACGGCCACGACACGGAGGAATGCATCCAGCTCCAGGACGAGATCGAGGAGCTCATTCGGCGAGGTCGACTCGACAGATTCATCCGCCGCAGGCCTGAGGATAGAAGACACCGGCCAAGAGCCCTCCCGCCGCCTGAACCGCAGAAAAGGGAGGAGCAGCCCGGGGACCGGCCGCCCATCGGGACCATCGACTCCATCACCGGAGGGCCTCAAGAAGGAGCGGGAATACTGTAAATGTATCGCTTACTATTTTGCTTTGAATCTACTTTTCTTTTTAGCTAATATGCTCCTCCTACTTAACGTGGATGTATTATGACTGTATATGATCCCTCCAAAAACAACGGCCATGTCAGGAATAGGAGGAGAACCTCGTCCTGACATGAGCAAGATCGAAGGCCCGATTCTTTTAGACCGGATGGGGGGAGAGGCCTCACAACGCCCTAATGTGCCCCCACAGCCTTGTTAGGGACAGGAGGAAAACCTCGTCCTAACATGAGCAAAGTCAAAGGCCCAGTTCTTTTAGACCGGATGGGGGGAGAGGCCTCACAACGCCCTAATGTGCCCCCACAGCCCTGTTAGGGACAGGAGGAAAATCTCACCCTAACTTGAGCAAAGTCAAAGGCCCGGTTCTTTTAGACCGGATGGGGGGAGAGGCCTTGCAACGCCCTAATGTGCCCCCACAGCCATGTCAGGAATAGGAGGAGAACCTCATCCTGACATGAGCAAAGTTGAAGGCCCGGTTCTTTTAGACCGGATGGGGGAGAGGCCTTGCAACGCCCTAATGTGCCCCCACAGCCATGTCAGGAACAGGAGGAGAACCTCGTCCTGACATGAGCAAAGTTGAAGGCCCGGTTCTTTTAGACCGGAGGGGGGAGAGGCCTTACAGCGCCCTAACGCGCCCCCACAAGCCAGGCTGATAACGAGAACCTCGCGCCGGCTCAAGCAAAATGGAAGACCCGGACTCCTACGGGAGCCGGGTTCCGCCGTCAAGGAAAGCTTCACCCGGACTCCTACGGGAGCCGGGTTTCACCGCCCAGGAAAGCTTCACCCGGACTCCTACGGGAGCCGGGTTCCGCCGCCAAGGAAAGCTTCACCCGGACTCCTACGGGAGTCGGGTTTCGCCGCCCAGGAAAGCTTCACCCGAACTCCTACGGGAGCCGGGTTCCGCCACCCAGGAAAGCTTCACCCGGACTCCTACGGGAGCCGGGTTCCGCCGCCAAGGAAAGCTTCACCCGGACTCCTACGGGAGCCGGGTTTCGCCGCCCAGGAAAGCTTCACCCGGACTCCTACGGGAGCCGGGTTCCGCCGCCAAGGAAAGCTTCACCCGGACTCCTACGGGAGTCGGGTTCCGCCGCCCAGGAAAGCTTCACCCGGACTCCTACGGGAGCCGGGTTTCGCCGCCCAGGAAAGCTTCACCCGGACTCCTATGGGAGCCGGGTTCCGCCGCCAAGGAAGCTTCACCCGGACTCCTACGGGAGTCGGGTTTCGCCGCCCAGGAAAGCTTCACCCGGACTCCTACGGGAGCCGGGTTCCGCCGCCAAGGAAAGCTTCACCCGGACTCCTACGGGAGCCGGGTTTCGCCGCCCAGGAAAGCTTCACCCGTACTCCTACGGGAGCCGGGTTCCGCCGCCAAGGGAAAGCTTCACCCGGACTCCTACGGGAGCCGGGTTTCGCCGCCCAGGAAAGCTTCACCCGGACTCCTACGGGAGCCGGGTTCCGCCGCCAAGGAAAGCTTCACCCGGACTCCTACGGGAGCCGGGTTCCGCCGCCCAGGAAAGCTTCACCCGGACTCCTACGGGAGCCGGGTTCCGCCGCCAAGGAAAGCTTCACCCGGACTCCTACAGGAGCTGGGTTCCGCCGCCCAGGAAAGCTTCACCCGGACTCCTACGGGAGCCGGGTTCCGCCGCCAAGAAAGACTTCGCCCGGACTCCTAAGGAAGCCGGACTCCATCCGCTACTTCGCCAGCAAGGGTTAAAAATGGTGGCGAGACTTGGCCACATGACGAGATCGGAGGGAAGGGGAGGGTCCCTTCCCACGACGACATCTTAAGCAAACAAGCCAAACGACGAGAAAGGGTCAACGGA
>NC_026003.2:22989303-23062322 GCF_000442705.2 Elaeis guineensis
GGAAGGCGAATCTGAGGGTAGAGAGCCCTCAATCGGATCACGACTCCACCCCTGGAAGATCCTGCCCCGTTCTGCAAAGGACCCTCGAGACTCGAAGTCGAGAGGATTTCCTGGACCGGAGGCTCCAGGAGATGAACCGGCAGATCGAAGAACTCCGCACATGCCTCCCGCTTATGGTGAGGATATTTGCACTGACCCTCCTTCTCCCAAATGATATGCAGGAACCGATCCGCCGAACTTCAAGCTTCTCCAGTTCGAAAGCTACGACGGGACGTCGGACCCAGTTGATCACCTAGAGGCCTTCCGAACGATGATGCTGCTTCACGGCGCTCCTGACGTCATCTTGTGCCGGACTTTTCCGTCTACTTTGAAGGGAGCGGCGAGGAACTGGTACTCGGCTCTGAAGTCGGGTACCATATTTTCCTTCGATCAAATGAGCCACCAATTTGTGGCCCATTTTGTCAGTAGCCGGCGTCCCCGGAAGGGTTCGGAGTCCCTCATCAACATCAAGCAGAGGGAAGGGGAGTCCATACGGGCCTACGTCAGCCGCTTCAACATCGCGGCGTTGGAGGTCCGGAACTTGGACCAGTCAGTTGCCATGGCCGCCCTGAAAGGTGGCCTTCAGAAGAATGATCTTTTGTACTCCCTGGAGAAGAAGTACCCCAGGGATTTTGCCAATTTACTGGCTCGGGCTGAAGGATACGCCCGAGCGGAAGAAGCCTTCAAAATGAAGGACGAAGAGACAGCAAGGGAGCGCCAAGCGGGAGATTCGAGTAAGCCCGCAATTGAGAAAAGGCCAAAGGAAGCCCGGCCATGTTCCCGATCCCCTCCTGGACATAAGCGCGCCCTTACTCCACCCCGGGCACGAGGGCAGAGAAGCCCGGACCGCAGGTTTCGGCGGGGTTCCCCACTGGAGAAATTCCGCAACTACGCCCCCCTCAACGCCTCAAAGGCCCAGGTACTGATGGAGGTCAGGGAGCAGCTCCTTAGGCCGGAGAGGATGCGCACACACCCCGGGAAGCACAACCCCAACAAGTTCTGCCTCTACCACCGCGACCACGCCACGACACGGAGGAATGCATCCAGCTCCAGGACGAGATCGAGGAGCTCATTCGGCGAGGTCGACTCGACAGATTCATCCGCCGCAGGCCTGAGGGTAGAGGAGACCGGCCGAGAGCTCTCCCACCGCCTGAACCGCAGAAAAGGGAGGACCAACCCGAGGACCGACCTCCCATCGGGACCATCGACTCCATCACCGGAGGGCCTCAAGGAGGAGCGGGAAAACTGTAAATGTATCACTTACTATTTCGCCTTGAATCTACTTTTCTTTCTGCCTAACGTGTCCCTCCCACCTAGCGTGGATGTATTATGACTGGATATGACCCCTCCAAAAATGCAGCCATACCAGGAACAGGAGGAGAACCTCGTCCTGGCATGAGCAAAGTCAAAGGCCCGGTTCTTTTAGACCGGATGGGGGGAGAGGCCTTACAACGCCCTAATGTGCCCCCACAGCCTTGTTAGGGACAGGAGGAAAACCTCGCCCTAACTTGAGCAAAGTCAAAGGCCCGGTTCTTTTAGACCGGATGGGGGGAGAGGCCTTACAACGCCCTAATGTGCCCCCACAGCCTTGTTAGGGACAGGAGGAAAACCTCGCCCTAACTTGAGCAAAGTCAAAGGCCCGGTTCTTTTAGACTGGATGGGGGGAGAGGCCTTACAACGCCCTAATGTGCCCCCACAGCCCTGTTAGGGACAGGAGGAAAACCTCGCCCTAACTTGAGCAAAGTCGAAGCCTGGTTCTTTTAGACCGGATGGAGGGAGAGGCCTTGCAATGCCCTAATGTGCCCCTACAGCCATGTCAGGAACATGAGGAGAACCTCGTCCTGACATGAGCAAAGTTGAAGGCCCGGTTCTTTTAGATCGGAGGGGGGAGAGGCCTTACAATGCCCTAATGTGCCCCCACAGCCCTGTTAGGGACAGGAGGAAAATCTCGCCCTAACTTGAGCAAAGTCGAAGGCTCGGTTCTTTTAGACCGGATGGAGGGAGAGGTCTTGCAACGCCCTAATGTGCCCCACAGCCATGTCAGGAACAGGAGGAGAACCTCGTCCTGACATGAGCAAAGTTGAAGGCCCGGTTCTTTTAGACCGGAGGGGGGAGAGGCGTTACAGCGCCCTAACGCGCCCCCACAGGCCAGGCTGGTAACGAGAGGAAAACCTCACACCAGCTCGAGCAAAATGGAAGGTCCGGACTCCTACGGGAGCCGGGTTCCGCTGCCAAGGAAGACTTCGCCCGGACTCCTACGGGAGCCGGGTTCCGCCGCCAAGGAAGACTTCGCCCGGACTCCTACGGGAGCCGGGTTCCGCCGCCAAGGAAGATTTCGTCCGGACTCCTACGGACGTCGGGCCCCATCCGCCACTTCTGTGGCGAGGGTTGATAATGGTGGCGAAACTCGGCCGCGTAACAAGGTCGGATGAAAGGAAAGAGCCCCCCCCCACGATGACATCTACGTCAAACAAGTCCAACGACAAGAAAGGTTCAACAGACGATAATATCAGTGCTACGTGTGGACAAGTGTATCCTGGAGCGCCTGACGAAGTTGCCGGCTCTCAGCCTCCGCTTCTCGACGCCGCTTCTGCAAAACTTCGGACTCCACCTCTGCGTCCGCGATGGCCTTCCGCTCAAGCGCCAGTTGGATTTTTACTTGTTGTAGCTCGGCTGTCTTCTCCCCAAGGGAGACAGAAATCCCTTCGACAGTGCCTCTCAGGGCTTGGAGCTCTTCGGTATCTTGGACGGAGGTAAGCTGCGCCCTATTAACCAGCTGCCTCTGGAGACGAACGACCTCGTCAGCCGCCTTCCAGAATCTCCCTTTGTATTCTTCCACTTGCCGGCGCCAGCTTGCCCGCTGCACGTCGTGGCTCATCTCGACGTCTTGGAGCTGCTTCTGGAGGTCGGAGACCCTCTGCGACCACTTCTGTTCATCATCAACCCGGGCCAGGAGCCGGGACGAGTTTCCCTCCAGCTGGCCGATCTTCCTCTTCGCAGCTGATAACTCCACCTTAAGGGCGCTGACCCTGGCCTCTTGAGCCCAAGTTCGGTCGCTGGCGCTCTTTTTGCATTCCTCGAGCTCCTTTGTGAAGTTTGCCTTCCTCCGACTGTAATCCATGATTGCCTTCACTTGGAGACTCCTAAAGTGGGCGGCCTCAGCGACGGCCTCGGAATGGCATTCTCTCGACTTGCGGAGCTCGCCTTCCGACTTCTTCAACTTCTTCGTCAGGTGGAGGACCTCCTTTTTCAGCCGCTGGATTGTTGATTTCAACGGGACCCCCAGGGGCAAGGGGAGTGCTTCAGCAGGGCACTGCCATTGGAAGGTGCAAGCGTCAAAGATCGACTCATTACAAGAAGAAAAGCAGAAAGGAGGAGGAGAGGGAAGGAGAGGCCATCCACAACAAGAAATTTGACTTTATTGATTGAATAATTTTGAAGACAAACAGAAGGGAAATATGACGACAAAATAAGGGCACGGGATCAGAGGTCTCAGACCTCAGGGGCAGGAGGTGGAGAACTCAGCGCGGGGGGTGCGACTGCGGTGGCAGCGGACGAGGGGCCGGCCTCGTCTTCAGACTCCTCAAGAAAGCCGAGATCGAGGTCGGGGTATCTGCTGGCCACCTTCTCTTGGCAGAGCTCGAACTCCTTTGTGAACGCCTCTTGGCCGAACTGGACGTTCAGTTCCCTCATCTCTGCGGAAGCCTTGAACTCCTCCACCGCAAGGGCCCTGGCCTCCGAGACTAGAATCGGAGTTTGTTCGACCAAATGGGCGACCTCGGCCTCCGCCTTCCTCGCCGACTCCTCGAAGATTCATTTCTCCTCTTCCCAGGCTTGTCTCTCCTCTTCCCGGGCTTGCCTCTCTCTCTCCAGGGCCTCCTGGAGGGCAGCTACTTCGACCGTCTTCGCTTGGAGGCGAGCAACCTCGGCCTGATGACATTCCTCCGCCTGAAGGAGGTCCCTTCTCATACGGTTCGTCGCCTCGACATAGGCGAAGAGCTGGTGCCCAATCTGCAAGGACGGATAGAGAATTACAACAAAGGCCGAGTGATCGTGCAGATAAACATCCGCTTACCTCGAGGAAGGATCCCAAAGAGTCCCAAGCTCGCTGCTCGGGATCGGCACGGTCGATCCTCTCCACGACATCGGACAGGATGCAGCCATCGAGCAGCCGCCTGATCAGGTCCTTGTCGTTGAAGGGGTTCTCCGATCCCCCCTCGGAGCAGACGGACTCGTCTGCAGCAGCTCGGTGGCTGCTCGCCCTGCGAGCCACCGATTTCCTCTTCCTCCCCACGGCGGGCGCCTCCGTGGGACGAACCCCCGGAGCGGGAGCCCCAGTCGGCGGGCTCCTCGAGGAAGCCCGGGGGGCCGCTGGCTCGGCATCTGAAGGAATGTCGATGGCCGGGGCCGCCTGGACGGGCGCAGCCAAGCTCGTCTCCTCCGCCCTGGCCCTCTTCGCCGATCCGGAGGCCGTCGCGCCCTTCCTCTTCTGAGCTCTCATTCCCTTGGCGAGCATCCGCGTTGCTTCGGCGTCCATTGCTAAAAAAAAAAAAAAAAAAAAAGAAGAAGAAGAAAAAGAAAGAAGAAGCAACACCGATCAGTCCAGAGTCAAAAAAAAAAAAAAAAAGAAAGAAAGAAAAAAGAAGAGAGAAAGAAAGAGAAAGAAAAGAGCGGGAAGGAAAAAGTAAAGAAGAGGAAGGCAAGGAAAGAAAAGATAAGTACTTGCTGGATCCTGAGGGCTCAGGCCGATGTTGAAAAGAAGCTGCTCCCTCAGAAGATTAGGAAGGGAAGGAGCGGGATAAGTTAGGAGCTTCTGGGCGGCCTGCAGGTCGTCCTCCCCCAGGCTGGGAGCCCGACGGACGGAATCCCTCAGAGACCCCCAAGGGGGCAGGCCCAGTTCCAAGGTCGGGCAGTAGACAAAGAGAAATTTTCCCTTCCAATTGTGAATTGAAGAAGGGGCGCCCTTCAGCAATCCCTTCTTACCAAACTGGGGAGAGAAGTACCACCAGTCCTTCGTCGAAGGATGGCGTTTGAAGGTATAAAAATGCCTGAACAAGGAGAGGGACGGCTGGACCTCGGCTATGTGGCAGAGAGAGAGAAACCCTATCAAAAACCTAAAGAAATTCGGGGCCACGGAGGCGAGAGAAATGTCCAAGAAGCGGAAGAAGGCAGCAACAAAGACAGGAAGCGGAAGCCGGAGTCCGGCACGGAACGCTTCCTGATACAAACAGAAGCGACCGGGAGGAGGAGTGCTGGCCCGGTCAGAGGGGCCAGGTAGCTCCAGGTCGTACTCTGGAGGAACCCCATACCGAACCCTTATCAGAAGGAGTTCATCCGAAGTCGACGAGCATGGAATTGCGCCCGGTGCGAAAATCGGGCGAGGCCCAGCCCCGGACGCGGGTTCGTCCGCAGAGACAGGGACCTGGGGGTTTGAAGCAGAAGAACTCTCGGAACTGCTGGGAGCAGAAGAGTCAGAGGACATTTTGAGCAGTTTCCGAGGGAGAACCTAAAGGACCCTAAAAAGGCAGACCGAAAGGGAAACGAGACGCCGAAGGCTAACTTGGAAGGAGACACAGAAGTAATGAAGAGAGGAGAAGCCCCTAGGCGGTGAGAAGAAGGTTGGCACTAACCTATATTGCTCTGGGGACCTGGGGAACGAGAAACGGGAGGTGCCTACGGCTCGAGAAGACGTTCACAAGAGCAGGCTCTCGAAGAGAAGACAGACACCAAGCGAAAACTCAAGAATGGAGTAGGATGCCTGATGGGGGGAGGATGGGTTTAAATAGACCCTGGGATCCGGCACCATAATGATCGCAAATCCCCCTGGCCGGTCCGCATCCGACATGTGTCCCACTCCCCCTGGCAGACGGCCAAAAGCGGCTGACGGTTGGCAGGATCATAATTATGTCGTACCTAGGCCAGTGTACCTGTGAGATTTTTGAAGCATCCCCTCATACCGCTCCAATTCGAAAAGACTCCGGCACGCGCTCATTTAATGCCAAAATATCTGGAGGCGGCAGTGCGCAGGATTCGAAGGGACGGTTCCGGCTGTACCCATCTCTCTCTCTGTGTACTTCCTTCGCTTGAAATTCAAACTCGAAAGTAGGGGGACTGGTGTTGGGTATAAAATACCCACAGCCGAAACCCTCGGCGGAATTGGCAACGGCACAGCTCCGCCCGGACTCCTACGGGAGCCGGGCTCCACCGCCGACATCAGAACAGCTCCGCCCGGACTCCTACGGGAGCCGGGCTCCGTCGCCGACATTAGAACAGCTCCGCCCGGACTCCTACGGGAGCCGGGCTCCACCGCCGGCATCGAAACAGCTCCGCCCGGACTCCTACGGGAGCCAGGCTCCGCCACCGGCATCGGAAAAGCTCCGCCCGGACTCCTACGGGAGCCGGGCTCCACCGCCGGCATCAGAACAGCTTCGCCCGGACTCCTACGGGAGCCGGGCTCCACCGCCGACATCAGAACAGCTCCGCCCGGACTCCTACGGGAGCCGGGCTCCACCGCCGACATCAGAGCAGCTCCGCTCGGACTCCTACGGGAGCCGGGCTCCGCCGCGACATCAGAGCAGCTCCGCCCGGACTCCTACGGGAGTCGGACTCCGCTGCGACATCAGAGCAGCTCCGCCCGGACTCCTATGGGAGTCGGGCTCCGCCGTCGACATTAGAACAGCTCCGCCCGGACTCCTACGGGAGCCGGGCTCCGCCGCGACATCAGAGCAGCTCTGCCCGGACTCCCACGGGAGCCGGGCTCCGCCGCCGACATCAGAACAGCTCCGCCCGGACTCCTACGGGAGCCAGGCCCCGCTCTCAGTATCAACTGCTGGTAAGCTCCGTCCGGACTCCTACGGGAGTCAGACTTCACCTCTAACTTTGACTGCTGGTAAGCTCTGTCCGGACTCCTACGGGAGCCGGACTTCACCTCTAACTTTGATTGCAGAGGACTCCGCCCGGACTCCCACGGGAGCCGGGTTCCGCCCGCAACTTCAGCTCCGAAAGGGCTCCGCCCGGACTCCTACAGGAGCCGGGCTCCGCCTCCGACATCAGCTACAGAGCAGCTCCGCCCGGACTCCTACGGGAGCCGGGCTCCACTTCCGACATCCCCTGCAGCACGGCTCCGCCCAGACTCCCACGGAAGTCAGACTCCGCCCACGGCCCCAGCCGCCAGGAGGACCTCTCCCGGACCTCTACAGAGGTCGGGCTCCGACCGATGCCGAGCTTCAATCAACAGATCCGCACCCCCTGGCAAGCCACCAAAACGGCCACGACCCTGCTCCACTTCCTGTGACGAATTCCGCACAGCTCCATCATTCCCTGACAAGCCGCAGTAACCGTCGCCGCCCTGCTCCACTTCCTGCGGTGGATTCCGCACCGCTCCACCACCCCCTGGCAGGCCACGATAACGGCCACGAACCTGCTCCACCTCCTGCGAAGGATACCGGACGATTCTCCCATCCGCTGGCTAGTCACGACGACGGGCGCTGCTCCACTCCCTGCAACTGATTCCACGTGGCGAGCTGCGGTGATGGCCACGATCCCACTCCACTACCTCTCGCAATAAATTCTCCTGACCACGGACGGCCCACTACCAGACGGTTACAGGTGTCGCCATCAATCCGTTGCCCCCTCCGCCTATAAAAGGGGGGACTCAGATATGTTATTCTCTAAGCTCATTTCTTATCTCAAAACTCTGCTAAATTCTCCGTTCGAGCACTCCATTCTTGTTGAGGCAGAGAACTGACTTGAGCGTCGGAGGGTCTTGCCGGAGCAACCCCACCTCCGGTTTAGACTTCTCTTGCAGGTTCCGGCGGTGACCGCGGCTTCCCCGACTCCAGCTTCTCCGACGCAAGCAGATTTTTGCACCAACAGTACCCGATATTTTGATAGGTTGAATAATCACAATCGCAACACTCAGAACCTACGTGAATATGGTTACTGTATAATTCATCCCTTTTGACCCCTATGTTTAGGACGACTCAGGGTTAAACTGTCAACCCTGATCAGATCATCCGAATCGTGCTCAACTCAAACAGTCCTGTGACTCCTCACTAGGACTATCCTAGCCAAGATTTTGCTAAATTGAAACATGACTGTACTTGACACACGCACCGACAAGTCAAGTACTTGACTACGCCCAGCACCTTTCTGTCACTGAATTAGAAATTCAGTTAGTCCAGTGCCTAAGTGCAGTGAGTTACTTGCAAGTCATCATGGCGGTCTCAGGTCGGAGGGACAGTTATACCCATATCCCATCGGAGAAAATCTTGACAGCAGAAATAGCTCCGGAGTCGGTCACGTTCAGTGTAGATGTACCCTTACATCTCACCTGTATGCCATACCAGTGTCTCCACACTCCTTGGTTAAGAGGACAACCAACCCATATAGCACACAATGACCTATGCTTGATAAATATTGTTGTCCTTGGTAACAACGTATCATTTGGTCGCGAACAGGTTTAAGGACTAAATGATAAATCCTCTTTTGTCGAGTCTAAATAGTCCTAAGGACTTTACCACAACACAGGAGTTCATTAGAAGATGAAATAATTTATGATGAAAAATATTAAAATAATTTTTATATATTTATAATTCATATACTAATACAAGAATGAGCACAACTGTCAACAGGCTGACGATTGGCTTTGGGACACTATTTCCAACAGGCTTTCTTGCCCTATGGTATGACCCTCACAGTTATCTTTAAAGAGGATGGAGTTAGTTTTGATGGAGAGGCTGTTTGTAGACTATCATACACTGATACCTACAACAACCACTCTCTTAGGAGGATGGGAATTGTGAGAGTGGATGGCCGGTGGGCCAAGAGTCGTGCTGCAGAGGAGGATAGTGATGAGGATGAGGAGCATGCTGAGGGAGAGGGTTTCTCTTCTCCTATGCCTAGGCTGAGCCCAGCAGATCATCATGTTTCAGAGCCTGAGGCAGGACCCTCGATCAGAATACCCCCATTGAGTCATACCATGCCTACTTTTAGTTTGGAGGATGTTAAAATGGGACAGCTAGCTAAAAAAGTGATAGAGATTTTATCTGTTCAGCTATAGTGATTTCAGGATCAGCTTCGTCAGCAGTCTCACCAGTTCCAGCAGCAAATTCTACAGTAGGTTCTCCAGCAATAGGCACAGCAGCAGCCACAACAGTTTCACCCTGCCTCTTCGAGTGCCTTCTCTGCTCCATCATTGGATTCATCTATTATGTCACACTTTTTCTCTTTGATGGAGCTCTTGTCTAACTTGAGTATGAGACTAGAGAGTGTGGAGAGCTTCCTTCTCAGATTCAGTGATAGATTTTCGATATAGAGAGGGAGGTCAGACGGATTGTAGTCTCTCTCTTTATTGGAGTGGGCACATCGACTACTTCTATGCCGCAGATGGGTGACCTGACTCGAGAGATAGAGAGACTCCAAAGTCAGCATCATTTCTCTCTTGAGCTGCTTCAGACAGACATCAGAGACTCCAAAGACTTCCTATCTGCTGATCTAGATGGGCTCCAAATTTCTATGAGGAGGATCTTGTCCTAGCTGTGAGAAAAATCAATGCAGGGGTAAAATGATAATTTTAAAATTTTTTTAAAATCATTATTTTACAGTAAAAATTATTAATTAATTTAATTAATTAATAAAAATTTATCCTACACTAGGATCTAAATATGATATATAGCATGCATGCATTTAAATTTGAATTTCGAATTTGAACAGTAAACACTTTACTACAATGTGTTCAGAACACAATACCTTTGTGCGGGTAGTAGATCATCACAATCCGATCACCGTCGGGAGAGTCTGATCATCGTGATGCAGCCACACAGTGTGTCTGGCCTCTGCAGATCATCCACACGAAGCTCCCGATCTGATCGACTCCTCACGAGTGCTAGTTCGTTGTAGAGCCCT
Source organism: Elaeis guineensis (assembly GCF_000442705.2). Taxonomy (NCBI): domain Eukaryota; kingdom Viridiplantae; phylum Streptophyta; class Magnoliopsida; order Arecales; family Arecaceae; genus Elaeis; species Elaeis guineensis. Next base: position 22,999,249 of record NC_026003.2, read on the forward strand.
TTCGACGGTCGATGCTGATCGAACTCTTTTGATCGATGTCTATCGATTCTTTGGATGCTTCGGATCATTAGCAGACATGCTTGAGAGGATGTTGAAGATCTTTCTAAAATTTGGTGGGCTCACGACACTCGTAGCTCACCTTCTCACTTCCCGAACTCCAAGCTAAAACCCTGAAGAACTCACTGAAACCCTGCACACACTTTTTCTTTCTTTTCTTTCTTTTTCTCTCGAAAGGATATTGACCTTCACCTTGCACACAAGGATTCCTCACGCCCAGATTTTCTCTCCAAAATTTTTTTCTTGCACACGCCCCACTCTTCTCCTCCTTTTAAAAAAATGTCAAACGTCTTATTCACGTGAGAGGATAAAGATGAGTAATTGCACATTTGAATTCAAATCAAATTTTGAATTCAAATGGAAACCAATTTATCCCGATCCACTAAGGGCATGAGAAGAGGAGGGTGTGGCTTAATTTGTGTGTGAGTAATTTCATGAGAAACATTTTCTCGTGTAATAAATGGGGCGTTAAAAGAGGATAAGGTCAAGGCGCTAAGATTCGTTGCTCATTCAAATTCAAACTTTATTTTGAATTTGAATGGCCAACCAATCATCCTTATCCACTCATAAGGTGCATTAGAGTAGGGCATGAGGAGGGCTTTGCGTGAGAAAAAATTCATGAGAACTTTTTTCTCGTGAATTCAAATGGACGCAGTGGAAGTGAGGTGGCGCAGGGAGAATGGGTCAAGGTGGTTTCATTATTTAAACCAACCTAATTGAACCCAATAAGTTAGGCCCAATTAGACTAATTTAAATCTAACTTAATTAGGCTTAATTAGACTCAATAAAATCCTAATCAAATCAGGAATTGATTAAGTCCAACCCCTGATCATATCAGGGACCAAACCATCTCGACGATTAGGTCAACTCTTAACCTAATCGGGTTAAACCCAACTGAATCCAATTCAATTGGACTTGATCTAAAATTAATTACTCAATCAAATTGAGTTAATTAGTGATCAAATCACTAATTAAATCTATCATAAATATTGAGTCCAAATCCGATGGGTAATCGGGCATCAGAATTCATCGATATATATTCCTAATCGAAGAGTCCTAAACTAGTGGGACTCTTGACCCCGGTATCAAAAATGTGTGGAGTTCGTGATCAGAGAATCCTGATTCTTGATCACAGAATCTCAAATATGAAGGACTCTTCATCAGCTATCAGATCAGATAGGAACCTCTAATGTGTGTGACCCCGCAGGTTCGAACCTAAGCCGATAGCACAGGAACCAATTCCTGTACTAATCGAAGTGACCATCTAGTAATGGTATCCGACGATCGGATAGATCGAATGGTCATAATCGCAACACTCAGAACTTACGTGAATATGGTTACTGTATAATTCATCCTTTTGACCTCTGTGTTTAGGACGACTCAGGGTTAAACTGTCAACCCTGATTAGATCATCCGAATCATGCTCAACTCAAACAGTCCTGTGACTCCTCACAAAGACTACCCTGGCCAAGGTTTTGCTAAATTGAAATACGACTGTACACAGCTCCTAAACTGGAGTGGTCAATCCCATCTTGACACACGCACCGACAAGTCAAGTACTTGACTACACCCAGCAGCCTTCCATCACTGAATTAGAAATTCAGGTAGTCCAGTGTCTAAGTGCAGTGAGTTGCTTGCAAGTCACCATGGCGATCTCAGGTCGGAGGGATATTTATACCCATATTCCATCGGAGCAAATCTTGACAGTAAAAATAGCTCCAGAATCGGTCATGTTCAGTGCAGATGTACCCTTACATCTCACCTGTATGCCATACCAGTGTCTCCACACTCATTGGTTAAGAGGACAACCAACCTATATGGCACACAACGACCTATGCTTGATAAACGTTGTCATCCTTGGTAACAATATATCATTTGGTCGCGAACAGATTTAAGGACTAAACGACAAATCCTCCTTTGTCGAGTCTAAATAGTCCTAAGGACTTCACCACAACATAGGAGTTCATTAGAAGATGAAATATTTTATGATGAAAAATACCAAAATAATTTTTATTAATTCATAATTTATGTACATATACAAAAAATGAGCACAACTATTAACAGACTGACGATTGACTTTGGGATACTATTCCCAACAATCTTTCACTTGGCCTAAAATCAATCGGTGCAATATCTAATACCCATCTTCAACTTGTAGTCGTCGAACTCCTTCACCGCAATGGCTTTAGTTAATGGGTCAGTCAGGTTCTCCTTCTCGTCGATCTTCTGAAGGTCGACATCACCTCGATCCATAATTTTTTGGATGAGATGGTAGCGGTGCAGAATATGCTTCGTCCGCTGGTGTGCCTTCAGTTCCTTCGCCTGAGCAATGGCTCCAGAGCTGTCACAGTAGAGCAAAACTGGACCAACAAGGGAGGGTGCTACTTCGAGCTCAGTGATGAACTTCCTCAGCCACACCGCTTCTTTGGCAGCATCTGATGCAGCCACATACTCTGCCTCACAAACTGAATCAGCCATAGTGTGTTGCTTGGAACTCTTCCAGCAGATAGCCCCACCATTAAGGGTAAAAATAAATTCCGACACACTTTTACTGTCATCGTGATCAGACTAGAAACTAGAGTCTGTAAACCCTATAAATCTCAAGTCCGATTCACGATAAACAAGCCACTGGTCCTTACTATTTCTTAAATACTTCAGGATGGTTTTAACAACCTTCCAGTGATTCTCTCCTAGATCAGATTGGTATCTACTCACTATCCCTAGTGAGTATGCCATATTTGGTCGTGTACATGTCATGGTGTACATGATAGATCTCAGTGTCAAAGTATATGGAATCCTACCCATACTCTCTCTCTCTTGAGGTGTTGTCGGACAATCCCTCTTCGAGAGAGAAATTTCATGGCCTATCGGTAGATAGCCTTTCTTGAAATTCTCCATGCAGAACCTCTTCAGCATAGTATCTATGTACGTAGACTGGGATAAATCAAGCAACCTTTTAGATCTATCCCTATAGATCCTCATCCCTAGGATGTAGAAAGCTTCTCCCAAATCCTTCATGGAGAACTGTGACGATAGCCAAATCTTTATTCCCTGTAATGTAGGGACATCATTCTCGATTAAGAGAATATCATCCACATACAATACAAGAAATATCACTACTGGACCATTAGCCCACTTATAAATGTAGGGCTTTTCTCCATTCTTAACGAAGCCATACGTCTTGATCGTCCTATCAAAATGTATGTTCCAACTCCGAGATGCCTGCTTAAGTCCATAAATGGACCTCTGTAGTCTGCACACCTTAGACTCATCAGTGGATGTGAATCCTTCAGGTTGTAACATATACACCTCTTCATCCAGCTCTCTGTTTAGGAAAGCTGTCTTCACATCCATCTGCCAGATTTCATAGTCCAGATGGGCAGCTATCACAAGAATAATCCGAATGGATTTGAGCATTGCCACAGGAAAAAATATCTCGTCATAGTCTATACCATAACGTTGACGATATCCCTTGGCAACCAGATGGGCTTTATAGGTTTCTACCTTTTCGTCTGTGCCCCTCTTCCTCTTGAAGACCCACTTACACCCTATGGATTTTACTCCTTCGGGTGGGTCAACCAATGTCCACACATCGTTGACCTTCATGGACTCCATTTCGGATTTCATGGCCTCTAGCCATTTCTCAGAGTCGGGTCTCTGCATTGCATCCATGTAGGTGATCGGATCCTCATCGTTTTCATCAAGTTTGATAGGATCGTCATCCCGAACCAAAAAAACATAGTATCTGTCCGGTTGATGTGGTACTCTACTAGATCGCCTTAAGGATGCTTGATCAATGGGCTCCGGATCTGATCTAATCAAATTTGGTTCAGCAACTTGCGTCGGATTTTTTACCTGTCGAATTTCGTCAAGTTCGACCTTAGAGGCAACAGTCTCTTCACCAAGGAACTTCCTTTCCAAAAAGATTGCTTTAAGGCTGACAAATACTTTTTGCTCATCAGCTAGGTAGAAGTAATACCCTTTGGTCTCTTTTGGGTACCCTATAAAATTACACTTGTCAGACCTAGGTCTAAGCTTGTCTGTAATTAAATATTTAATATAAGCCGGAAACCCCCAAATCCTAAGGTACGAGAGTACTGGCTTACGTCCTATCCATATCTCATATGGCATTTTAGTTACAGACTTACTCAGAATCCTATTTAGAAGGTAACAAGCCGATTCGAGCACATATCTCCAAAGAGAGATTGGCAGACCAGCAAACCCCATCATGGATCGAACCATATCCAACAAGGTCCGATTCCTCCTTTCAGACACACCATTATGCTGTGGTGTTCTAGGAGGTGTCCACTGAGAGAGAATCTCATTCTTTCCAAGATATGTCAGAAAATCATTGGAAAGGTATTCACCTCCTCGATCAGATCGAAGAGTTTTAATACACTTTCCAGTTTATTTTTCTATCTCATTTCGGAATAGTTTGAATATTTCAAATGACTCCGACTTATGCTTCATTAAATAGACATACCCATACCTCGATAGGTCATCTGTGAAGGTTATGAAGTAGAAATATCCATCTCTTGCACTTGAGCTCATGGGTCCACATACATCAGAATGTACCAGAGCCAAGAGTTCACTGGCTCACTCACCTTTTTCAGTAAAAGGTGACTCGATCATTTTACCAAGAAGACAGGACTCACAGGTTGGAAGTGATTCATAATCATCTATATATCCTGTTCTTATTAATATGACCTAGCCTATAGTACCAAAGGTAGACTTCTAACACATTATCTATTCTAGGGCATTTACCGGAGGTTTGAACCACATTAACAGGTTGTGATAGAAAGTAAATTTCATTATTAAGTTGTCCAACAAACATTGTAACATCATTCAAAATGATATTGTAAATATTTCCTTTTATTAAAAATTGATAACCGTTCGTGGCCAAAAGGCCTACAGAAATAATATTTAATAAAAAGCTTGAAAAATAGTGACATTCACTCAGAATTACATTTCGAGAATTGATTATAAGGTTCATGATTCCTAATGCTAGAACTGAAACTTTGCTTCCATCTCCAACGTTCAGGAATCTCTCACCTTCATCAAATCTCCTACTGACCTGCAGACCCTGCATCGAATTGCAAATATGATAAGAGCTTTCGGTATCCAATACCCAGGCAGTAGTATCACAAATGGAAAAATTGCAAGGTGTTATCATATAAGTACCTTGCTTCTTCTTCGGCCTGTTCGGGTCCAGTGAGGCAAGGTATAGAGGATAGTTCCTCTTCCAGTGCCCCTGCTTCTTGCAAAAGAAGCACTCTGCCTAGCTCTGGTCGGGCTTGTGCTTCTTGGTCTGACCCTGTGCAGACATCCCAGCATGTGGCTGCACCTTCTTATTCTTCTTCTTCTTGTTCTTCTTCCCTTTCTTAAAGGGTCGACGACCAGAAGAAGACCCTCCCACAATATTTACCGACTCCTTATGGAGCTGGTGGTCCTTCTAGAAGTTCTACAGCAACCCCAACAAGCCGTGGTAGTTCACTGTAGGCTTTGTCATTCGAAAATGAGTAAGAAAGGGAAGGTAGGACTTGGGCAGAGAATTAAGGATCGCATCCTTACCGAGCTGCTCGTGCAGGGGAAAGCCCAGTTTACTTAGGCGCTCAATCATTTTGATCATGTACAGTACATGATCGGTGACTGAGACTCCATCCCTCATCCGAGCATTAAAAATGATACAACTAGTTTTGTACCTTTCAACATCGTCAAGCGTGCCAAAGGAGTCATTCAACATTTGAAGCATCTCCTGTGGTTGGGCGTTCTCGAACCTGCGGCTGAACTCATCATTCATTGCCGCCAGTATAATGCATCGAATGGTGGTGCGGTCGTTGAGCCACTTCTGGTAAGTGTCTTGGACCACCCCTCTAGCATTCGGGGCTGGCTCCTCAGGTGTCGGATCCGTTACTACATAAAGGATCCACTCATGCTCAAGGATAATTTTTAATTTTCGATACCAGCTATCGAAATTAGATCTCATGAGCTTGTCATTATCTAATAATGACCGGAGCAAAAAGGTAGTGGCCATAGCTGCATAAAGAAAAATCAGACCTATATTAGTACATAAATTATTAATACTAAAGACTTGGACTTTAGTCTAAAGTTTCTCTCATTATTTTTACAAATTGGTAGCCTCAACCTCCAATTCGAAGAATTACTTTAATTCTTTAGTGGGTACTAGAATCCACACAGACTACACACGAGCCCAACTTTGGTTGGTCAACCCATGTACATCTATGGATAGGTTCATAACCAGTTGTTTCTCTAAACAACTTCTAATAATTGATTTTGCCCCTGAACCTAATCAGTAGGCTTTGGCCTCCACTGAAAAGATCTGGTTAGGTCCAACCATTAACATGATTTGATTTGGTGAATCGGACCAATAAATGATCAGGCCCGACTTTGACCGGCCAACCTGACCACCATCAGATAGACTCAAACCAAATTATCATATTATGAATGATAATTCCATTAGTCAATAAGCACCAGGCCTTTGGGCCTCCAATGATTATTAAACTAATGGACTCATTATCACTCACTTAATGGGAGACTATGATTTAGTTATCAATATAACTTAATCATTTTTATGACCTAATAATTTTTTTTTTTGAAGATTTTATTAAAGAATAGATGAGAAGAAAATATCCAGTCAATTTCAATCCTCCCACTGACTTCACTAAGTCAGATTAAAAAAGATTTACTTAAAGCTGGCATTAGGAGTACCTAAATCAGTCAAACTGATTTACCTAATGACATGGGTGAGCCCTAATCACCAAGTGATCTAATCAAAACCTAATTCACCAGGTTGGCCAGGTAAGTAAGATCAGTGGTGGGGATAAGCCATTAACTCATCAGAGATCGAATCACTACGAGTAGCTCCCGCTTAAAAATCACCGGTCAAATTGTCAAACTTACCTTAGACACCAACCGGTTCATTAGTTTTAATTTGATCAACTTAGTAAATAGGGTTCCACCGTGTAGTCATGAATAAAGTCCATCTTGGTCTAGTTAAAAACATGGACCCATTCAACTACAACTATTGGAGTTGAGTCTAGAGTATCCTTGACCTAATCTAATTCAACTTTTGATTAGATTTGACCAATTACTCTAATTTAGTCCATTTCTTTAAGCTAACCTTAGGTATAACCCAATTATGGACCTAATCCATCTAACCCATTGATCCACAAGTTTATGCAATTGTCTTAGGTCTTAATTCACAATTCTAGACCTACTAGACAACACTTAATTCTTTTAATTAAGTATTTGGGCTGATAGGTCAGGATTTGGCATTTCGAAAATAATTTTTAAATTTGAAAGGTTTTATTTTCTGTTCACCAAATATGTTGACTCATTTCACAAATAGATCAGCACATTTCATAAATAGCAATCCTATTGCTAATTACATAACAGAAAATAACTTAATCAAAAAAAAAATCATGAATATTCCTTTAGATCTAATCTAACACATTCATGATAAATTTTACAATTGAACATTTATAATTAATTCTTTTCGCTGCTTCATCTGCATGGGATATAATTGCAGCGGTACCCCTACCACCATAGGAGACCCCATCGAATGGGAGGAGAGGACCTTTAAACCCTACTTTTCTCCTATGACCGGACGACCATGGCAACCAACCCAATTCGATTACTTGCTACTTGGATCAAGTATATCTAAATATACCAATTTTAAAATTTAAATTTCAAAATTTAAATTTTAAATTTTGAATTTCAAATTTTAAATAAATTTCAAATTTCAAAATTTTGAATTTCAAATTTTGAATTTTAAATTTTAAATTTTAAATTTTGAATTTCAAATTTGAAATTTCAACCAAATTTCAAATTTCAAATTTTAAATTTTGAATTTCAAATTTTTAAATTTTGAATTTTGAATTTCAAATTTAAAAATTCAAATTTTAAATTTTTGAATTTTAAATTTTTGAATTTTGAATTTCGAACAACTTTCAAAATTCAAATTTCAAATTTTGAATTTCAAATTATAAATTATAAATTTTTAGATTATAACTTAATCTACGCATGCAAATATATATATCATATCTAAAAACCAGCTCTGATACCATTTATGGGGAAAATCAGTGCAGGGGTAAATTGGTAATTTAAAATTTTTTCAAAATTATTATTTTACAGTATAAATTATTAATTAATCTAATTAATTAATAAGAATTTATCCTATACTAGAATCTAAATATGATATATAGAATGCATGCATTTAAATTTAAAATTCGAATTTGAACAGTAAACACTTTACTGTAATGTGTTCAGAACACAATACTTTTGTGCGGATAGTAGATCACCGCAATCTGATCACCATCAAGAGAGTTTGATCATCGTGATATAGCCACATAATGTGTCTGGCCTCTGTGGATCATTCACACAAAGCTCTCGGTCTGATCGACTCCTCACGAGTGCTAGCTCGTTGTAGAGCCTTTTCGACGGCTGATGCTGATCGAACTCCTTCGATCGATATCTGTCGATTCTTTGGATGCTTTGGATTATCAACAGACATGCTTGAGAGGATGTTAAAGATCTTCCTAAAATTTGGTGGGCCCACGACACTCGTAGCTCACCTTCTCACTTCCCGAACTCCAGGCTGAAACCCTGAAGAACTCACTGAAACCCTGCGCACACTTTTTCTTTCTTTTCTTTCTTTTTCTCTCGGAAGGATATTGACCTTCACCTTGCACAAAAGGATTCCTCATGCCCAGATTTTCTTCCAAAATTTTTTTCTTGCACATGCCCCACTCTTCTCCTCCTTTTAAAAAAATGTCAAACGTCTTATCCATGTGAGAGGATAAAGATGAGTAATTGCATATTTGAATTCAAATCAAATTTTGAATTCAAATAGAAACCAATTTATCCCTATCTACTAAGGGCGTGAGAAGAAGAGGGCGTGGCTTAATTTGTGCATGAGTGATTTCATGAGAAACATTTTCTCGTGTAATAAATGGGGTGTTAAAAGAGGATAAGGTCAAGGCGCTAAGATTCGTTGCTCATTCAAATTCAAACTTTGTTTTGAATTTGAATGGCCAACCAATCATCCTTATCCACTCATAAGGCACATTAAAGTAGGGTGTGAGGAGGGCTTTGCGTGAGAAAAAATTCATGAGAACTTCCTTCTCATGAATTCAAATGGGCGCAGTGGAAGTGAGGTGGTGCAGGGAGAATGGGTCAAGGTGGTTTCATTATTTAAACCAACCTAATTGAACCAAATAAGTTAGGCCCAATTAGACTAATTTAAACACAACTTAATTAGGCTTAATTAAGCTCAATAAAATCTTAATCAAATCAAAAATTGATTAAGCCCAACCCCTGATCATATCAGGGATCAAACCATCTCGACGATTAGGTCAACTCTTAACTTAATCGGGTCAAACCCAACCGAATCCAATTCAATTGGACTTGATCCAAAATTAATTACTCAATTAAATTGAGTTAATTAGTGATCAAATCACTAATTAAACCTCTCATAAATATTAAGTTCAAATTTGATGGATAATTGGGCATCAGAATTCATCGATATGTAACCCTGATCGAAGAGTCCTAAACCAGTGGGACTCTTGACCCCGATATCCAAAATGTATGGAATTCATGATCAGAGAATCCTGATTCTTGATCATAGAATTTCAGACATGAAGGACTCTTCACCAGCTATCAGATCAGATAGGAACCTCTAATGTGTGTGACCTCGCAGGTTCGAACCTAAGCCGGTAGCACAGGAACCAATTCCTGTACTAATCAAAGTGACTATCTAGCAATGGTACCCGATGATCGGATAGGTCGAATGGTCACAATCGCAACACTCAGAACCTACGTGAATATGGTTACTGTATAATTTATCCTTTTGACCTCTGTGTTTAGGATGACTCAGGGTTAAACTATCAACCCTGATTAGATCATCCGAATCGTGTTCGACTCAAACAGTCCTGTGACTCCTCATAAAGACTACCCTGGCTAAGGTTTTGCTAAATTGAAATACGACTGTACACAGCTCCTAAACTGGAGTGGTCAATCCCATCTTGACACATGCACCGACAAGTCAAGTACTTGACTACACCCAGCAGCCTTCCATCACTGAATTAGAAATTCAGGTAGTTCAGTGCTTAAGTGCAGTGAGTTGCTTGCAAGTCACAGTGGCGGTCTCAGGTCGGAGGGATATTTATACCCATATTCCATCGGAGCAAATCTTGACAGCAGAAATAGCTCCAGAGTCGGTCACGTTCAGTGCAGATGTACCCTTACATCTCACCTGTATGCTATACCAGTGTCTCCATACTCATTGATTAAGAGGACAACCAACCTATATGGCACACAATGACGTATGCTTGATAAACGTTGTCGTTCTTGGTAACAACATATCATTTGATCGCGAACAGATTTAAGGACTAAATGACAAATTCTCCTTTGTCGAGTCTAAATAGTCCTAAGGACTTCACCACAACATAGGAGTTCATTAGAAGATAAAATATTTTGTGATGAAAAATATTAAAATATTTTTATTAATTCATAATTTATGTACATATACAAAAAATGAGCACAACTATCAACAGGCTGACGATTGGCTTTGGGATACTATTCCCAACACTAGCTTGATGCCACAAGACTCAGCTTCAGTCTAGGCCCTCTGCATCTAGTGAGCCAGTCTTTGTTCAGCCTATTACTTTTTATCCTTCGACATCTTCCTCTCGGTCCAGACTCTTCAGTCGAGGATGAGGCTGATCATGTCTCACCTTTCTTGATCTTGTACTCGATGCCCAGTCTCTCTAACTTTATTTTGTATTAGATTACTTAGTTATATTTTGTAGATTGGATGTATGAGAGCTTTATGCTCATTATGACTCTTGTAACCTCTCTTTTAGTATAAATGAATGAGGTTGTTTCCATTTAACTTATGTCTCTTTGGATGAATGTTTATTATCATATCCCTTTGATTGTATGAATGTTTATTATTATATCTCTTTGGATGAATGAATGCTTAGTATCATTTCTTGTTGGATGGATGAATGTGGTATCATGCTCTATTTTTTTGATACTTGACTTAATACTATGAACATCCTACTCTTCTAGTTTATTCTTTTTGATGATGTCAAAAAAGAGGAGAAATAATGAAACATAAAAAAAATATATAATAATGATAAAGGGGGAGAAATAAAGATAAATAGAGAAAATAATACATTTGAGAGAGAAATAATGATAAAGTGTGAAAATGATGTAGTTCTTAAAATCTTTTGAAAATCTTTTGCTCTTTTTAAGTTTTTTAACAATTTTTACTCTGATACAATATTCTATACTAAATGGTAAAAGCTTTGATACTGTTTCACCTATTTTTTAAAAAAATAGCTCTGATATTGATTCATAATTTTTTTTAAAAAACTCTGATACATCCATTTTTACAACAAATCTCCCTCATTCTTATATAAAGAGTGTATATAAAAAAAAAATTTTGATTCTAGTATCAGAAAGATTATCCTTATTCAATCAAAATTCTCTTCTTTCATGTATGGATTAGATTATTTTGACTATTTAAAAATAAATCTCCCCCTTTCTTATATAAAGAGTGTATATAAATTTTTTTTTTGATTCTAATATCAAAGCAATAGATATGAAAAGGTATATCTCTTTTCTTTTTCTTATCTTGATGTTAACGTAAGAGTGAGACAATTAGAGCAAGAATCAAAAATGAATGTATCGAGTCAATTTGGTATCAGTGCAAAAATAAGATTAGTAGAGTATTTAAGATAAATAGGTTGATCAGAGCAGTTTTTCAAATAGTATCAAAATAATCAAAATAATCTAATCCATATAAGAAAAAAGAAGATTTTGATTGAATAAAGACAATCTTTAGAAATTCTCTAATTCATTCATAAATTATTTAAGCTAAATTTGTTAATTCATTAAAGTTTGTATATCATGATCCTCTATGATTGAACTCTTGGCATAGTTCTTCTAATGCTTCACAAACCCAAATTACTTGAGCTTTAAAGATATTTTTTTTATGAACACTTAAATATTTTGTCATCATCAAAAAAAGAGAGATTGTTGCTCCAAAAATTGATTTTGTTAATCACAAATCATTTGAGAGAACTACTAATGATTTTTCTATGTTTAAAGAATATTTTTATGATGTTTCAAGTAGTCCAAGAGATTAAGTTCGAAAAACTTCATCAAATATGTCAAAAGTTGAAGTTTCAACAAGTTGGTAAAGTTCTGAAGACTTTTGAGAGTGTCCAAACTGATTTGAATTCATTTGAGAGTGTTTGGATAGATTCTGATAAGTTTTGAACCTTAAATACATGAAAAACTGGATTAGAACATGATGGAACGACCCACCTGGGTCATCCCCTTCTATTAGGCAGTCGGCACGTAGTATTTTGGGTCATGGCATACTGTGGGACGATCCACCTGGGATGCTCCATATAATTGGGATGCCCCATGGGACGCTCCCCTGAGACCCTGAGACCAAAATAGAAAGCAAAGCTTTCTGTCTGACCAATTGAGATGCCCCATGGGATGCCCCAATACCAGTGGAACGCTCCATGGGACATCCCATTTCTGCGAGCATGCATAACGGTTAGTTTTCAGTCCATTTTTGATGTATTTAACATATATTAAACATACTCCAACGGCTTTAAACCAACTCTAAGACATTCTCAAGGATAAATGGCAACTATAAATACTCTATTCAAGTAAAAAATCATAAGATTTTTGCAAGTTCAAAGATTAAATCCGAGAAAAATTATTTTCAGTCCTAAGAGAGAGATTGAAGTATTTAAGCACCTCACCAACCACTCTCCAATAGCAATTAAGTATGAAATTCATTGAGAGTATACAGCAAAGACTTCCACCTCTTAAGTATTATATTTCTATTACTTTTATTATGTGTATTTAAGGAATTTATGTGCTGAAATTTGTATACTCTATTTTTCTCAAATAGTTTTTGGGTGTTTGAGTTTTGGAGGATTTCAAAACTCATTTGGATTGATCTGAATTTCAAATCAGATTGTTGAGGGTTGGCTTGTATCTGAAAAATAAGTGTTCTTGCTTGAAAGGCAAGGGTCGAAAGTGTCTGACGTGGTGTAATCCATTATTATCCATTTAGTGGATTGAATTCTCAAGTAGGGACTTGATGAGTGGATATAGGTGCAAGGTTGGCACCGAACCACTATAAATTCTTTGTATTTGTTGTGCTTGCCTCTCTTTTCTTATTCTTTGTGCTCATTACTTGCTTACTTCTTATTTGTGTTTGATTTTGTTTCTATTGCAAATTGATACACTTCACTCTTCACCTTGGCACATTGCTTAAGTAGTTTAATCTTTAAAATTTTAAAAAGATCCAATTCACCCCTCCTTCTTGGACTCCATATCTGGGCAACACACACCCTCTTGGTTTCTTCAGATTTTTCTTACGAAGAAAATTCAGTGGAGAGATTAAGGGATGCCCCGTCTAAAGTTTGATTTCAAATGGAAGCCATTCCATGTTGGTTGGATAGGATTAGGGTTTCGTGTCTATAAAAGGACTCCTTCCAAAGGATTCAGTATCTTATCATTATTAGACCCAAAACTCTACCTCTCCTCTACCTCCAATTCCCTCTCACATGCCTAGAGTAGGCTTCCATATCTCATGTCCAAAGGTGTTGGGTTGATCCTCGAAGTGCTTGAAGGTGTTCAGGCATCAACCTATTGAAGAAAGGGCTATGGCAAGAGTTGTTCCAACAACCCCAGAGATCATATCAGTTGCTGATCAAGAGCCCTCAAGTCTACTTTAAAGAAGGTGGATTAGTTCTGAAGAAAGTATCCCAGATCAGGTTCGAGTAGATATCCATAGAGGCCGGACACGTGCGTGGCTCAACAGCAGACCTCAATGAAATCAGGATCATCAGATTGTGGAGATCAAGCATAAGGTGATGTGATCATCCTTTCTCTTAATGTTTGCATGCTGATTTTTTTTATGTATTTCTGATTTAGATCTATGCTTTGCATGTCGGAATGATAGAAAAATTTTTAACATTCATCATTTCTGATTTGAACCGATTCGATGTGCAACCCAATCCTTCATAAAGCTCACTGTTGTGAACAACATACTAAAATTTTGTCTCGATCAGACCTGAAATCACCTTCCAATCATAGTTGGAGAGATTGAAAAATCCATTTTCTTTCTTTCGCACACCACACCCTGCACATCCCTCTCTGTCATGTTTCTTTCTTTTTCTCATGCATACCGTTGCATGCCCTAATTTTTAATTTTTTTGTTATGATTGAGGGGTCCCACCACATAGGCTGGACATCGCCAACAAATCTCCCCCTCACATCCATGTGGGGAGGACCAGCAAACTAGTATTAGCTCTACAACCTGCAAGTTTCTTTACAGGTAATATATCTGAAGCATTGTTATCTCTGTGAATCTTCTCCAACTGTAACATTTCATCTTGTTGCCCAGATATGGAGCCCAAGAGGGGGGGGGGGGCGAATTGGGTCTTTTTAAAATTTTAAAGATTAGTGCACTAAAATAATGTGCTAAAATATTTGAGTGGAGTGGATTGATTTTCAATAAAAATGAATTCAAACACAAAAGATAGAAATGCAAGTATAAGGCACAAGGAACAAGCAAAGAAAAGCAAGCATAGCAAACACAAAGAATTTATAGTGGTTCGATGCCAACCTTACACCTACATCCACTCTCCAAGGTCCTACTTGAGAATTCAATCCACTAAATGAATTTTAAAGTTATAATATATCGGACAACTCCGTCCCTTGCTATTCAAGCAAAAATACTTATTTTTTAGATACAAGCTAATCCTCAACAATCCGATTCAGGGTTCGGATCTATCCAACTGAGTTTTGGAATCCCCCAAAAACTCTAAAACCCAAAAATAATATGAGAAAAATAGGATACAAAAAATTCAGCACAATATTCCCTTAAATAAATATAATAAATATAATATAAATACAATACTTAGGGAGAAGAAGCTTTTGCTGAACATCCTCAATGAATTGCATACTTGATTACTGTTGGAAAGTGGTTGGTGAAGTGATTAAATACTTCTATTTCTCTCTTTAGGACTGATTGAGCTTTTCTCGAATTTGAACTTGAGTGCTTGCAAAATCTTATGATTTTTTACTTCAAGAGAGTATTTATTGTGACCATTTACCTTTGAGAATATCTTAGAGTTGGTTTAGAGTTATTGGAGAGTGTTTAATACACATTAAATACATCAAAAATAGGCTAAAAACTAATCGTTATGAACTCGTCTAGAATGGATCGTCCCACTGTGATCGAAAAGTTTCATGGAATATCTTATTTGGTCAGACAAAAAGTTCAGCTTTCTATTTTGATCTCAGGATCTCAAAGGTCATCCCAGATGGGTCATCCCACTGCATGGGTCATCCCACTGCATGCCATAAGCCAAAATGAAGCATGTCGGCTACCCAATGAAAGGGGATGACCCAGATGGATCGCTCCATTTTGTGCCAACCTATTTTTTTATGCATTTAAGGTTCGAAACTTATCAGAACACTTTTAAATACTCTCAAATGATTTCAAATCAATTGGACACTCTCAAAAGGTTTCGAAAACATCTCCAACTTGCAGAAACTTTAACTTTGATACATTTGATGAGGCTTTTCAAATCCAATCTCTTAGACTATCTGAAACATCATAAAAATAATCTCCAAAGATAAGAAACATATTAGTAGTTCCTTCAAATAATTTGTGATCATCAAAATCAATTCTTGGAGCAACAATCTCTCCCTTTTTGATGATGACAAAATATTTGAGTGTTCATAAAGTATATCTTTAAAGCTCAAAGAATTTGAGTTTGTGGAGCACTAGTAGAATTATGCCAAAGATAGAAAATCATGAGATACATATTTTCAACAATTTTAATGTTTCAATTCATTTTGCTAAAACTCATTTGTGAAGGAATCAAAATTTTTTTTTTAAGAATTGTTCTTGGTTAGTTAAAATCTTCCCCATTCTTATATAAAACAGATAAAAATAATCATTTTGATCATTTGAAAAAGATCTCTCCCTATCTTACATAAAGAGTGTTCAATTTGTAAAATTTTTCTTATTGAAATAGAGATGGTTCATAAAAGAATTTTATTCTTCTCTTTCTTATTTTTAATATTAGAGTAATAAATATGAAAGGAATGTTTCTTTCCCTTTTTCTCAATTTGATATCAAAGCAAGGATAAAATCAAGAATTAAAAGAGAAGAATTTGAAGCATTTTGTAAAATAAAAAATGAATGTATCGAGGTATTTTATCATACATGCAAAAATAAAATTATCAAAAATATCAGAGCACTCAAAAAAAATAGATGTATTAGAGTAATTTTTTAAATAATATCAAATAAAGGTAAAAATAAATTTATCAGAATAAAAATTAGTGTATCAGAGGTGTATCAGTGCAAAATACTGTATCAGAGTAAAAAATTTAAAAGAGCATTTAAATTTAAAAAATTCATATAGATAATATACTACTTTCTCTTCTTTTTTGACATCATCAAAAAATAGACTAAAAGGAGTAAGATTTTTCATGGTTCTATATCAGATATCAGAGTAATAGTGCATTCATTCAAGTATAACAGTCATTCATTCATTCATTCATCCAAGAAAAAAGAAGTGAGCCATGATAATAACCTTATTCATTAATTACAACAAAAAGAGAGGTTACAAGAGTCATAATATATGTCCATGAGCATAAAGCTCTCATACATCCAATCTATAAAATGCAACTAAGTAACCTAATACAAAATGATGAAATCAATGAGAATGGGCATCGAGCACAAGATCAAGATCGGTGAAATATGATCAGCCTCATCCTCGACCAAAAGATCTGGTCTGAGAGGAAGATGTCGGAGGACAAAAAATAATGGGCTGGAAAAGGCTTGTTCACTGGATGTAGAGGGCCTAAACTGAAGCTGAGTCCTAATGGCATCAAGCTGGGACAAAATTCTCCTCACTGTAAGTTGAAGCCCATCTAGATCAGCAGATTCGAAGTCTCTAGAGTCTCTGATGTCTGTCTGAATCAGCTCAAGAGAAGAATGAAACTGGTTGTGGAGTCTCTTTATCTCTCGAGCTAAATCATCCAACTGAGGTGAAGTGGTTGTCGTAGAGCTCGCTCCTCCCGATAGAGAATCTAAAATCCATCTGATCTCCCTCTCAATATCAAAAATCCTACCACTGAACCTGAGTAGGGAGCTCTCCATACTCTTCAGTCTAGTATTCAGATCAGATAAGAGCTCCATCAATGAAGAGATGTGTGGCACGACAGAAAAGTCTGAGGAAGGATCAGAGAAAATACTCGATGGAGCCTAGCAATACTGCTGCTACTGCTGTTGCACCAACTAGAGGATTTGCTGTTGAAACTGGTGAGACTGCTGAAGAAGCTGATCTTGAAACTCCTACTGCTGAACAGATAGAATGCCTGCCACTCTCTTAGCCAATAGTCCCATATCATCATCCCCCAAACTAAAAGATGGCACTGTACGACTCGATGGGGGTATTCTGACTAAGGGTCCTGCCTCAGGCTCTAATATAGTGTGATCATCAAGGCTCTGCCTGGGTACAGATGAGGGACCCTTTCCCTCAGCACGCTCCTCCTCCTCCTTATCATCCTTCTCGACTGTAGCTGCACGACCTTTGGCCCACGGCCATCCACTCTGATAAATCTCATATGCCGAAAGGAGTGGTCATTGTAGGTGTCAGTGTTTGACAATCTAAAAACAACTTCTCCCTCAAAGCTCACTCCAGACTCCCTAAAAATCACAGAAAGAGCCATACCATATGGCAAGAGAGCCTTGGATCTGTTCAAGGCCTCCCTCATAGCATCGATCATCAAAAAAGGTAGATTCAGGGGAGTCTCAGAGACAACATGGTGCATCAAGCAAATATCCCTATCGATCATCAAATCATATCTTCCCCCTCTAGAAAAAAAAATCCTAGACGCCATGTGGTGGAGCAACCTCATTTCCACACTCAGATCTTTGGCTTCAATTTTCAAAAATCCTTCTACATTCTCTCTTCCAAGGATAGTCCTGAGTCTAATTTTTTTTTTGGAAGCTCATCTAAGCAACTACCCTCATAAGGCATCTGAAGGAGTCTACCTAGCCTAAGTGCATTCAAAATGATTTGGACTCCCTTCATAGTAGACCTCAAAACACCATCAGAGAAGACTAAATTTGAGTAAAATTTTTTGACAAGATCAATATAAATCGACTCAGATAAATTGAGGAAAAATCTCTATCCTTGCTTAATTAATTTCTCTCCAATAGAAAAACCATCACTCCAAAATTAAAAATCTACATTTCTTCCCAAGGCTACTTTTTTTGCAGATAGAGGAAACTTAGTTAGTGTAACCAGTAGAGAAGCTTGGGTTGGTGCTTGAGCTGCCTTCTTCCTCCATTCCTCAGCCTCCAAAGATCTTACAGACTTTCTTCTCTGCGGCAACCTCATTTTGGGGGTCATTGTCCCAAAGAGAGGAGGAAAATCAGTCAAGAGGATAGAGAGGGATGAGAGATGGATGGAAATGAAGAGAAAAGGAGGGTTTTGGGTTGATTGTCACAGATTTTGTAAGTTAGGGCTTGAGATTTTGATGGAGAGCAAGAGAATATGCCGAGACAGAGAGAGTTTGCTCTAGGGTTTGAGATGGAGATCCAAGATTTTGAGTGATTAATGGGATGGATTTGCGGCCGGTGGAGAGTTAGAGGAAGAGTTTTTGGTTTGGGATGAGAAGAAGAGGAAGAAGCATAGTAATTGAGTCACCCCATTTAGATTTTAAGAGAGGAGTTTAAATGGATTGGTTCACATGAAATCCATTTGTTCGATCAATTGGGATGTCCCACATGGGTCGTCCCATCCAGAAAAAGTTCAGATGATGAGAAAAAAATTTAAAAATAGAAAAAAATTCAAGAGAAAAAATTTAAAATAGGTCATATCGAGTTGAGATGATCATGAGAAGTCCAAATAAATTTTGGTATAATTTTTGATTGAATATTTCTATAAAAAAAAATTAAGAAGATATCTGAATAGTACTGATGATTTTTTAATTATCTTGAAAAAATCTCAAAAAAAGATAGATGGCTCCCAAAATTAAGATAATGAAGTCAAAAAATTTTAGAATGATTTTGGGAGTAAAATTATGATTGAAGTTCAAGCAAAAGAATCTAAGATGCTCAATTTCTTTCTAATTTCATAAAATTTATTTTTATTTAGTACTTTGGTGAAAATATCAGCTAGTTATTTTTCAGTGTTTATGTATTCAAGTGTTATATCATTATTTTAAATATGTTCTCTTATGAAATGATGTCTAATTTTAATGTGTTCTGACCTAGAGTGTTGGATTAGATTTTTGATCAAATTAATGGCACTAGTATTATCATATCTTATAAAGATATTTTTAAGTTCAATATCAAAATCTATGAGTTGTTGCTTAATCCATAGGATTTGAGCACAGCAACTTTCGACTGTAATATATTCGGTCTCGACCGTAGACAATGCCACTAAATTTTGCTTCTTGTTAAATTAAGAGATCAAGTTTATTCCTAAAAATTGATAAATTTCACTAGTATTTTTTCTATCTAGTTTACATCTAGTAAAATCTGCATCTGAGTAACCTATTAAGTCCATAGAAGATTGTTTTGAAAACTAAAGACCTAGATTTTGTGTTCTTTTTAAGTATCTAAAAATTTTCTTAACAGTATTTAACTGAGATTCTTTAAGATTTGATTGATATCTAACACACATGCATACACTGAACATTATATCAGGTCTACTTGTAGTCAGATATAATAAAGAGCCTATCATACCTTTATAGAGTTTTGAATCAACATTTTGACCATGCTCATCTTTTTCTAATTTATAGGAAGGGATCATAGATGTACTTACAATTTTTGAGCTCTCCATTCTAAATTTTTTTAATAATTCTCTTGTGTACTTACTTTGGATGATGGAGATCCCTTTCTTCATTTGTTTAATTTGGAGTTCGAGGAAGAAAGTGAGTTCTCCTATCATGCTCATCTCGAACTCTCCTTGCATGAGCTTGGCAAACTCTTGACACAAATCTTCATTAGTAGATTCAAATATAATGTTATCAACATATATATGTATAACTAGAATTTCTTTGTCTTTTCTTTTATAAAAAGAGTAGTATCAACTTTTTCTCTTGAAAAATTATTTTTTAATAAAAACTTACTTGATCTTTTATACCAAGCCTTAGGAGTCTGTTTTAATTCATATAATGCTCTGTTTAACTTAAATACATGATCTAAAAATTTATGACTTTCAAAATCTAGAGGTTGTTCTACATATATTTTTTCAATAATATAATCATTTAGAAAAATACTCTTAACATTCATTTGAAATAATTTAAAATTCATAAAACAAGCAAAAGCAAGCAGCATTCTTATGGCTTCTAATCTAGCAACAGGAGCAAATATTTCATCAAAATCAATTCTTTTTATTGATTGTATCCTTTAGCAACTAATCTTGCTTTATTTCTTATTACATTTTCATCTTCATCTAATTTGTTCCTATATACCCATTTAGTTCCTATTATGGGATGATTTTTAGGTCTAGCAACTAGTGTCCATATATTGTTTCTTTCAAATTGGTTTAGCTTTTCTTGCATGGCAATTATCCAGTTATGGTCTTTTTTAGTTTTATCTATTATTTTAGGTTCTAGATGTGAAACAAAAGCTACATAATTACAAACATCTCTAAGTGAGGATCTAGTTCTTACTCCTTGTGTCGGATTACCAATTATTAATTCTTTGGGGTGATTGTGGACATACCTCCATTCTCTTAGAAGATTACCTGTGTCTTGGGATCGTTCTTGAATGTTCTGATCATTGATGCTTTCATCCTCATATTTTTCATCCAATTGATCTTTATTTTACTCATTTAAGTCATTGAGGGTGAGCTCTTTCATTCCATCTTCTATGATACCTGCATCATCAGCATCCTCTCTCTTTCTCGATGGAAGATCATTAGTTTTATCAAAAACTACATGAATTGATTCTTTCACTACTAGTGCTCTTTTATTAAACACTCTAAAAATTTTATTAAAAGTGAAATAGCCAAGAAAGATAGCTATATCAGATTTAGTATTAAATTTACCTAAGCTATCTTTGTCATTATTCAAAACAAAATACCAGCAACCAAAAATATGAAAATAGCCTATATTAGGTTTTCTATCCTTCCATAATTCATAAGGTATTTTTTTTAAAATTGATCTTATTAAGGCATGATTTAGAATGTAATATGCTGTGTTAATTACTTCTGCCCAAAAATACTTTGTGAGCTTGCTTTTACATAGCATGATATGGGCCATTTCTTCTATGGTTCTATTTTTTATTTCAATAATTTTATTTTGTTGTGGTGTTTTAGATGCTGAAAAGTTATGATCTATACCTTTTTCATTACAAAATTTTTTAAAATCTTTATTTTCAAATTCAGTGCCATGGTCACTTCGAATAGAAATAATTGGTAAACCTTTTTCATTCGAAATCTTTCGACAAAACTTAGAGAATATTGAAAATACTTCATCCTTAGAAGCTAAAAATAAAATCTAAGTGAAACATGAAAAATCATAAATGATTACAAAACTATATCTTTTTCTTTCTAGACTAGTTGTCCTTGTAGGACCAAATAAATCTATATGCAAGAGTTCTAGAGGTTTAAAAGTTGAAACAATATTTTTAGATTTAAAGAAAACTCTTGTTTGTTTATCTAATTGACATGCATCACATATTTTATCTTTGTCAAAATTAATTTTTGACAATCCAACAATCAAATCTTTTTTAATAATTTTAGAAAGTGTATGCATACTAATATGTGCAAGCCTACGGTGCCAAAGCCAACTAATCTCATTAATTTTAACATTCATGGCCACAAGATATTGCATATTTTGTAAGGATAGATTATCCAAATCAACTATATATACATTGCCATGCCTATGTCCAATGAATCTAGTGCTAATATCAGTGAGACTAGTTACAATACACATAGATGGTTCAAACATTACTTTGTAACTTTTATCACATAATTGACTAATACTTAAAAGATTATACTTAAGGCCATCTACAAGTAATACATTTTCAATACCAATGGAGGGAGTGATATCAATGTTACCAATGTCGATGATCTTTCCTTTGTCATTATCTCCAAAGGTGATCATCCCTCCATTCTTGGCTTCTAATGTGATGAATTGAGATTCATCACCAGTCATGTGTCTTGAGCATCCACTATCGATATATCACTTTCATTTTGTTGCTTGGAATATAAAACACACCTGCACACATAAAATCAAGTTTTAACCTTAGGTACCCAAGCTAACTTGGATCTTTTAGGATTAGTCATAATGGTTCCTTTTGGAACCCATATTTTTTTAATATTTCTATCATCAAATTTATTTGATAAACATGAATAAGCTTTATGCCTTATTTTGCCACATTTAAAATAAGTAATATTTACTAATTTTTTTATAGATGTCTTGACAAAAATATTTTTCAAAAATTTTTATTTTTTTAGAGTGTTATAGCCAAGTCTGATTTTATCATATACAGTTTTTTGACTGTCAATGATTATCTGAAATTTGTTTGAACGTAATGTAAATTTGTCAACAATAGGTTTTAACTTGGTTACCTCTTTCTTTAGCTTTTAATTTTCTTTTACAAGAGTTTCATTTTGACTAAAAAATTTATTTTTTTCTTTTATTAGAGATTGATTCTTTAGTTCTAATTCTTCATTTTTCTTATCAACTTCTTCTTTTTCTTGAGCTAATACCTGATTTCTTGATTTCAGATTTTTATTTTTTGTTCCTAATTCTTTTAGATCATTTAAAAGTTCATAAAAAGCTTCTAACAGTTCATCATAAGTAAATATATTTTGAATTTCGGATGTTACCTCATTTTCATATGCTATAAGGCACAAGTTGGCTTTTTTATGAGATTCTTTATCGGTGGTGGAGTCATCACTATCGCTCCATGTAGCCATCATGGCTTTTTCCTTCTTGAACTTCTTTTGATCTTTTTTGAGCTAGGGGCATTCTAATCTGAAGTGGCCCAATTTCTTACATTCATAGCAGATGAGGGGCTATTCTTTTTCTTTTTCTTTACTCGACTTCTCCTTAGTTGGTGGTCTTCTCTTGATTCCTTGTCTTTTTTTTCTCATGAATAATCTAAATTTTTTGGTGATTAAGGTCAAGTCCTCATCTTCTTCGCTATTATCTGATTTTTCTATGTATTCTTCTTCCTGAGCTGTCGACTTGAGAGCGATGGTCCTCTTTTTTTTGATTTCCTCCTCAGTGTGTTGCTTTATGATCAGTTCATGAGTCATGAGGGATCCAAGCAGCTCCTCCAATGGTAGAGTATTTAAATCCTTGGCCTCTTGGATTGCAGTGACTTTTGTCACCCACGATCTTAGTAAGGATCTGAATACTTTTCTCACAAGATCACTGTTAGAATAATATTTGTCAAGACTTTTTAAACTATTTAAAATATCAGTAAAATGAGTGAATATTTGAGTTATTGACTCTTTAAGTTTCATTTTAAATAGTTCATAGTTGTGCACAAGCATATTGATCTTAGATCTTTTACTTGGTTTGTGCCTTCGTATGTGACTTCTAACCTATCTCAAATTTCTTTGACTGAATTACAAGTGAAAATATTATTAAATTTATTTACATCCAAAGTATAATATAAAATATTTATAGCTTTAGCATTGAGCTGAGCTATTTTCTTATCAAATTCATCCCATTCACCTTTCGGCTTAGGGAGAGACACACCATCAATCAATTTAATTAGTGTGTGTGATTCATTTACTATGATACTCCATATGTCATAGTCAAGTGCTTGAATAAAAATTCTCATCTGAGCTTTTCAATAGGTATAATTTGATCCATTAAAAAGTGAAGGTCGGTTTGTGGATTGCCCTTCAGCTAGGGATGTGCCAAATTGAGCTGCCATTGACCTTTAACTCTGATGGTTAAATTAAGTAAGGGCTAGAGCACTAGACTCTGATACCACTTGTTGCCCAGATATGGAGCCCAAGAGGGGGGTGAATTGGATCTTTTTAAAATTTTAAAGATTAGTACACTAAAATAATGTGCTAAAGTATTTGAGCGGAGTGGGTTGATTTTCAATAAAAATGAATTCAAACACAAAAGATAGAAATGCAAGTATAAGGTACAAAGAATAAGTAAAGAAAAGTAAGCACAACAAACACAAAAAAATTATAGTGGTTCGATGCCAACCTTGCATCTACATCCACTCCCCAAGTCCTTACTTGAGAATTCAATCCACTAAACGGATTTCAAAGTTACAACACGTCGGATAACTCTGATCTTTGCTATCCAAGCAAGAATATTTATTTTCTGGATACAAACCAACCTTCAACAATTTGATTCAAGGTTCGGATCTACCCAACCAAATTTTGGAACCCCCCAAAACTCAAAAATGCAAAAATAATATGAGAAAAATAGGGTACAAAAAATTCAGCATAATATCTCCTTAAATAAATATAACAAATATAATATAAATATAATACTTAAGGAGAAGAAGCTTTTGCTGAACACCCTCAATAAATTGCACACTTGATTGCTGCTAGAGAGTGGTTGGTGAAGTGATTAAATGCTTCTATTTCTCTCTTTAGGGCTGATTGAGCTTTTTTCGGATTTGAACTTGAGTGCTTGCAAAATCTTATGATTTTTTATTTTAAGAGAGCATTTATGGCCACCATTTATCCTTGAGAATATCTTAAAGTTGGTTTAGAACCATTGGAGAGTGTTTAATGTGCATTAAATACACCAAAAATGGGCTGAAAACTAGCCGTTACGAACTCGTCCAGAATGGGTCATCCCACTGTGACTGGGAAGTCTCATGGGATGCCTTATTTGGTCAGACAAAAAATTTAATTTTTTATTTTGATCTCAGGGGTCGTCCCACTGCATTGGTCGTCCCAAGTGAATCGTCTCACTGCATACCATGAGCCAAAATGAAGCATGCTGGCTATCCAATGAAAGGGGATGACCTAGATGGATCACTCCATTTTGTGTCAACCCAATTTTTCATATATTTAAGGTCCGAAACTTATCAGAATACTTTCAAATGCTCTCAAATGACTTCAAATCAATTGGACACTCTCAAAAGACTTCGAAAACATCTCCAACTTCTAGAAATTTCAACTTTGGCACGTTTGATGAGGCTTTTCAAATCCAATCTCTTGAACTACCTGAAATATCATAAAAACAATCTTCAAAGATAAGAAATATATTAGTAGTCTCCTCAAATGGTTTGTGATCATCAGAATTAATTCTTGGAGCAACACATCTCGAAAGCATCCTGTATCTAATGATACCTCACATCACTATGCTTTGACTTTGAATGAAAAGTCAAATTCTTGCTGAAATGAATTGCAATATGACTATCACAATAAAGGATAAATTTTTCTTGCCTCAGATCAAGTTTTTTAAGAAACTTCTTCATCCACAACAACTCTTTATTGACTACTGTCATTGCAATATACTGTCTCTATAGTTGATAAAGCAATATATTTCTACAATCTAGACTGCTATGAGATAGTTCTTCCTGAAAAATTCAAGTATGCTAATGTAGACTTCATAAAGTCAACATCACCTGCCATGTTTGCATCTATATATCCATCCAATATAGATTTATCAGTACCAAAATAGAGACATACTATAGAAGTACCTCGAAGATACATGAGAATCCACTTCACCACAATCCAATGCTCCTTCCTAGGATTAAAGAGAAATCGACTGACAATCCGAATAGCATGAGCAATATCTGACCTAGTACACACCATGGCATATATCAAACTGCCAACTACGGATGCATAAGAAATCTTTTGCATCTCTCTTTTTTCTTCTTTACTAGTAGGACATTGTTTAGAGCTCAATCTAAAGTGACTTGCAAGTGAAGAGCTAATTGGTTTAGGGTTGCTCATCTGGAACCTCTTTAACACCTTCTTTATGTATCTCTCCTGAGATATCCACGGTCTCCTATTCTTCCTATCACAAGCAATTCTTATATCAAGTATCTGCTTCACTGATTTCAAGTCTTTTATAGTAAAGCACTTATTCAATTTAGCCTTCAAGCTCTGAATCCTCTTGGTATCATGACTAATAATCAGTATGTTATCAACATATAATAGAAGAATAATGAAATCATCATCACTGAATCTCTTCACAAATACACAATGGTTAGAAATAATACTGTTGTACCCATGATCTACCATGAAGGAATCAAATTTCTTATACCATTATCAAGGAGCTTATTTCAAAGCATACAAACACTTTTTCAATCTGCATACTAGATTCTCCTTACCTTTAGTTATGAACCCCTTTGGTTGCTTTATATAAATTTTTTCTTCAAGATCACTATAAAACAATGCTGTCTTTATATCAAGCTGCTCAATCTTCAAATTCAAATTGGCTACCAAACTAAGAACAACTCAGATTGAAGATATTTTGACCAAGGGTGAAAAAATCTCCTCAAAATCAATGTTGTTCTTCTGACTGAAACCCTTCACAACCAATCTCGCCTTGTATGTCAGTTTTGAGCTGTGTTCTTCTGTCTTAAGTCTGAACACCTATTTATTCTTGAATGCTCTCTTCCCCTTGGGTAGCTCCACCAAATCAAAAGTGTGGTTCTTATGTAGTGATTTCATCTCTTCTTACATGGCTTTAAACCACTTTCCTTTCTGTACATGTGATATAGTCTTCTGAAAGTATTTTGACTATCCTCTGTCAGTCACCATCACATACTCATGTGGAGGATATTTTTGAAAAGTTCAATGCTATTTAGTAGATCTTCTCAGCTGCTGTTTTGTCATTTGCTATGTAGAAACTTATTCATCATGCTCATCTAATATACTGTCATCATGTGTAGGCTCATCATTCACTACATCACCATTCTCTACAGTCTATCCATCATCAATATCTGCTCTGGCTTGAGACATAGAAAATGGATCAATAAATAACTCTATAGTAGACTCTGGCTTATCTACTTTCTTCATGTCTTCAATGGTCTGATCCTCAAAAAATATTACATCTTGGCTTCTGACCCACTTCTTTATTGGATCCCATAGTTTGTATTCAGACTACTCATGTCCATATCCAAGAAAAATATACTTTTTTGACTTGCTGTCAAGCTTTGACCACTCATTTTTAAGAATATAAACAAAAGTCCTACATCCAAATATTCTGAAATGGTCATAAGAAACTGATTTTCATATCCATAACTTATTAGGAACATTATCTTTAAGGGCAAATGAAGGAGAGAGATTAATCAAATCAACTGTAGTCCTCAAAGCTTCACCGCAAAAAGAGTTAGGCAACTTCAAATGAGAAAGCATATACCAAACTCTTTCAACAATAATGCGGTTCATCCTCTTTGCCACTCTATGTTGCTGAGGTATTTTAAGGATAGTCTTCTCTAATCTAATGCCATGCTATCCATAGTATTTCTTAAATGAACCTTGGTATTTACCATCATTGTCTATTCGGATGCATCTCAGTTTTTTTCTCTTTTCTATTTCAACACTAGCATAGAATTCTTTAAAGATGTCGAACACCTGATCTTTAGATTTCAAAGCAAAAGCCCATAATTTTTAAGAATGGTCATCAACAAAAGTGACAAAATATAGTGCACCACCAAGTATCTTTGTAGGCATGGAGCATACATCAGTGTGAATTAGATCTAATACATATGATCTTCTATATGAGGAGAGATTATGAAATGAAACCTTATGCTGCTTGCCATATGAACAGTGAGTGCAAGATTTCAAGTGCGTAACTTTTAAAGGAAGCAGGTTATGTCTGAATAGAGCATCAAGTCTCTTCTCACTCAGATGGTCAAGTCATCGATGCATAAGTTTATGGAGGTCTCCTCAACTGTATTTACCTCTCCACTGCACATCTTAGTCTATAATATGAAAAAGCCAGCTTTCTTATCTTTTCCTACAACCAAGAAACCTTTGGTAAGCTTCTATTTCCCTTCACCAAAGCAAATACAGTAATCCTCATCATCTAGGACACAAGCAGAAATTAAGTGTAAACAGATATCAAGAATATGCTTCACATTTCTAAACAGTAATCTGCATCAGGTATTGGTCTCTAAGCAAACATCTCCCATGCCCATAATTTGAGCTACCACATCATTTCCCATCCTGACATGTCTAAAATCACCTTTGGAATAGGACAAGAAGAAGTTTCTTTGAGATATAACATGGTATGAGGCAGCTGAATTAATTATCCAACTGAATTTCTGGCATGTGAGATTAATACACTTATCATCATAGGTAATTATGATCTCATCATCAAATACAACTGCAGTCATACTTTGTGTTTCTATTTTCTTTCTATCATTCTTATCCTGATCTCTCTTGTACTTTCTGCTCTCTCTCTAAAAATATCCTGACTTATTACAGTAGTAGCAAGTGATACCCCACCTAGACTTTGATCGACCTTGAGATTTTTTCTTATCTTTTCTGTCATGGGACTCACCATCTTTTTTACTGTAGGAGGATCTATTTTTGCTTCTCCTCCTCTGCTTTGTAATCAGTGCCTCAAAATTTATATCTGTCAAATTTTGCGTCTTTCGTCTGTTTGCTTTGTTTAATATACTATCCTTCATCATAGTAAAGGTAAGTTTGTCACTGGCAGTGGAATTACTCAGCATCATCACCAATGTCTCCCAACTCTCTGATAAAGAACTCAGCAAGATCAATGCCTGCATCTCATCATCAAAAAGTAACTTTATTGTAGCCAACTGATTCAGGATCTCTTGGAAGTTATACAAGTATTCTAAAGCATTTTGCCCATCCTTAAACTTCAAGTTCACTAGTCTTCTGATAAGGTAGGCTTTATTATATGTATTCTTTCGCTGATACAGATCCTCCAGCTTCTTCCAGACCTGATAAGTATCTGTCTCTATTGCAAAATTATGAATCATACTAACATCAATCCATTGTCGATCATAGTCATTGCTTTTCTGTTCAACTTTTTTCACTCATTAGCCTTTATATTATCTGGCATTTTTTCCTACAATTCAATCGACTCAAATATATCTCGACAATATAATGAATCCTCCATCATCATCCTCCACAAAGAATAATTCAATGAAGTTAATTTAACCATACTAGATTTATCCTATATTTTAACTAGCATAAACTACACTGACTGTCTAACCATAGCTCTGATATCAGTTGTTAGAGTGAAAGGGCTACAAATACAATTATATCCAGAATAAATTTTATTCTCTATATACTAATTAAAATAGACAATAACTCAATAATATCAAATCCAATAAGAAATGTAAATCAAGTCAAGTACAAGGATATCCGATTTACGTGGAAAACCCTCCAATATAGAGGTAAAAGCTATAGGACCGAAGTCCAGATCAAACTTTTACTATCACCAAATAATGGGTACAGCAAAATTTCTCTCTAGCACACTAAAGGCTCTCCAATCAATATGTAATACTCATCAGTATAATAAATTAATTTTGTTAAAGAATACAAAAAGAAAACGAGATAGATATCCCAAAATTAGAAATAAGTGAGTTACACAAAAGATGATTTCACAGTAATCCGAACCATTCACTTTGTAGAGCTCACTGCCATGAACAACATTTTGAAACTTTATCTTGATCAGGCTTAAAGTCACTTTTTGATCAGAACTAGAAAGATCGAAAAATCCATTTTCTTTCTTTCCCACGCTGAACGCCGCATGTTCCTCTCTCTAGCATTTCTTTCTTCTTCTTGCACACACCGCTGCATGCCCTGATTTTTGTTTTTGTTTTTGTTTTTTTTTGTTATGCTTGGTAGGTCCCACCACATGGGCTAGACAACGCCTACAAATTGGGTTGAGTCTAATTATGCAATGAGTTTGGGTTGTAACTTTTACATGAAAAAAATGATTCACCTTCTTTCATGACATCTATCATTGGATCATACAATGGCCACTTGTATACGGGTGGATGAAAGAGGGAGGTAGAAGTGCTTTGCAACCTGTGAAATGCATGATCCAATAATTTGTATTGCAAAAGAGGATCAGTCATTCTTCTACACAGGATATGACTCAATCTTTACGCAACTATCTGGGAGTTGGCTATATAAAATGAAAAGAGATATGGCTTGATAAGTTGAGCCGGGCTTGACCACAAACTCTTCTACACGAAGGATACAACTCAATGATTACATATTGCAAAAGAAAAACAATCATTTTTTCATACGAAAGATCCAATTCAATTTTTATGCAATTATCTGAGAGTTGACTATACAGAATGAAAAAAAGATATGGTTTAATAAGTGGAGCCGGACTTAAGCAAAAACTCTAAAATTGGTCAAATTGTATATTTGAATAAACCAATTATTTCGGACTCACGTGGCACCTCCAATCATAGCTCAGACTTTGGTTGATCTCAAAGCCACTTTAACAAGACAAATAAAGCAAATTTTAAACATTGCCAACCAGCCTGTGCCTAAAGGTGTATAATGTATAGCTAATGAAAATTGTTGACGTCCTTCCAAAGATGGAGCTAAGTCTTCATCAACATGCATTTTATATTTTTCTGCTGAATAGACTGGTCTTTTCTTAGTTGTGTTCACAGAAGTTTACCATGAATTGCATTATAAATTTTTGGCATCCCAAGTTACACTCATGCTCTTGTGCCATGTGCCATTTAAAATTTTTTATATAGACCAAACAAGCATCATTTTGCATTACTCCCATTAGGATTAGATCCTAGGAGGATCGAATTTAAAAATCTTATAAATAACATATCAAATAAAAAAATTATCTCATCGCCTCCAGTAAGGGAACACATATTTCACTTCATATGAGAGTGGTTTTTTAGATTGAACTCACTGGTATCTCCATATTTCATATAAATGCATATTTATATAAAAAAAGATTAAAAAAAGAAATGGATGCCTCTTTAGATAAAATACCATTCAAATGTAGATTTTTTTTTGAAAAAAAATAAATAACATCATCACCAAATCTCAACTCACGAAAAAATAATGATTAGTTTTAATGCCAGCATACGATATGTAAATAGCTTTGCTAATCATCAAATGCTTATGAAGAATAGGCAATACACATTAACACAAGAAGCAATAAAGTATATTATACATCAAATAATAATTTTAATGCTTGTTTATATTTATCAAATAAATATAGTATAATGGAAAGTGAACTTCATGGCACATTTTGCACTTTAAAGTGCTTACAATCAATTAGATAAAATATTTAATCTAAGTTATAAAAATAGCATGGGAAATGATATTGTTAAATCAATCAATGATTATAATTTTCAAATTTTCAAAGCTATTGAGTTATATCTTTTGGGTTTTTTCCTATCTATTTATTTATTTATTTTTATAGAGTATATTAAAATGTTGTTGACAAATATTTTCATGCAAAACATTCACTATGTTGGA
This sequence comes from Elaeis guineensis, assembly GCF_000442705.2. NCBI lineage: Eukaryota > Viridiplantae > Streptophyta > Magnoliopsida > Arecales > Arecaceae > Elaeis > Elaeis guineensis. The sequence continues at coordinate 23,030,793 of NC_026003.2, forward strand.
TGCTCTAAAAATATAAAACAAACTATTTAATTGGTTGGTAATTATAGGCGGATATAATACAGTTTCATATTAGAGAGTGGTAATTTTTTTCAAGATGATTATAACCATACCTCATAACTTATGTGATATCTATATTTTACAGTTAAAATAAGGTATTAGATGAAACTCATGCCATCCATTTACAACAATAATTAAAGCTTTCATCTTGTTTCAATAATGGACGGTGTTTAATGCCCTTGTTTCCTTTTCTTATTCCAAGCCACGTGTTAAAATAATGGATGAATAATAACATTATGACAAAATAATAGCAGTAAAACATGACCAAACATGTTGCACCTCAAACCCATTATTCGCTGGGATGGATACCCTGCCTTTCCTGTTCTCGTTACCGGTAACGGATCTAACCACCCATCCCACCAACCTCAAAAACCTGATCAAACGGACGCATCAGCTAAGATCACACCAAACCAACGGCTGAGTTTTTTTTCCATCTTCTTCTCCTCCTCTCTTGCGTTCCTCATGGCGTCGTCTTCTTCTCGGTTGTAATAATAATCAGCATGGCAGCGTTGGCTTCTCTTTTGCTGCTTGGCTCCTTCCTCCTTTCCAACGCTCAAAAGAGAACTAAAAGGTGTGTGATGTCTGAAGCCAACCGATTCTTGGCGGAAAGTCTGTTGATCTTGTGATTTTTTAGTTTTCTGATTTATTTTTACGTTTTTGCAGCTCGGGATTGCAAAAAGATTAAATCTGGTTTGTTCTCTGCGTGTTTGATCCTTATTTTGATGGAATGTGTAGAAAATCGATCTGGCTTTGTGCTAAAATGAGCTTTCGATTACTTTGGATGCGAAATTATTTTGAAATGGTGTTTTTAGGATGGATCTGTTGTTTGGAAATCTTCAAAGAATTCTCTTCCTTGGAAAGCTTTCATGCGGTTTTCAGGTCTCGGAATCTGACACTGTGTGGCTGTAAATCTTGAGAATTCTAGAACATTTTGGCTATTAATGCATCCCTGTCTATGCTGTAATGACAAGTGTTTATGAAATGTATATGGAGATTATGGTTGATTCCCGCAGCCATCGGATGTTTAGGTATATAAAATTTTTTGTACTCCGCTTGATTGCTTGAGGATCCAATAATCGGTGAAGCGAAGAATTCAGTTGTTAATTAATCTTCAATTTCTTAACTTGAGTAGATCGAGTCACAGTAATGTTTTTACATGGAGAAGAAAAGAAACTTGAATTTGTCTCTAAAAAAATTCACTTCTTTTCTTCCCTCTCTCCTTTTAAAGAGTTGTCTATCTGCTTCCATTAGTTTCTGTCCCGACTTCAGCACTTCAACCCATATCAGCATTGATCTTGTTCATATGTCTATCTTCCACTCAAATCTATTTTTCCGATTCACACAAGTGAAAATTATTGTGGGATAAATACCGTATACATGGTTAAATATCTCAGGCACACATTCATTTAGCTCTATAAGAGAACATACTTGGATAACAAATACTTGTTTCTTAAGAAAATTGGAAATTCTTGTAACTTTTAACTTGTAAACACAATTTCTTTTGCACCAGCTAAATTGTATGAAGGTTTTTTGCATTGGAAACCTTTTGCTATGATCTTGTAAACTATATTTTAGCTACTACTTGAGACCGTTAACCTAGTATGGTTGATGCAATGCTGGCCAGGCATGTAGTTTATCAAAATATTTAAATACTTTCCCATTTCTTTATCTTTCTTATGCAGGCTACTATTAGGCAGCAGCTTTCCTGGTAAAGTTTTGATGACCTGCAAATCTGAGTCCTCAAGCGAGTTGACTTCACCTGTACGCCATCAAAACTTTGGGAGAAGTTACTCTGAAAATGATGTAGGCCTCAGTAAATAGGTAAATAATTCTTCTGAGGAGACATGTTGACTTTATCTTCAAAACTAGAATTCAATTAATCCGCATTACTTGAACATTCTTCTTTAACATTTTCCAGTGTTTAACACTACAGGAAGAGCTTCAGAGTTCTGGGAACATGACCAGAAGTGCAGAATTTCAAAAGTTGCAAATATCTATGACAAACAGTGAGAGTAAATTATCAGATGCCCTAAGATCCGCTTCTGGAGCTAGAGCTGTATATTCTGCAAGAATTACAAAGTTCGCAAAAAGCACTGTCTGGATCATCTGTCATATTAGGTACACTAACCTGTTTATTTTTGCTTGGTTCCAGATATGATTGCAAACTTGATTAGTCAGTTTTACAGTAACATTTGCTGTATTATCCGCTTGGTCATAGTGCTTGGACAAATGCAACAACCTTAGCCCTTATCCTCAACAAAGCTGGATTCAAAGCTAGCAGAACTGGACAAATTCCAATTTTGAAAATGGAAAGAGTTAGCTAGAAGGCACATTTACAATTTGCTATGACACTGAGATGTTGGAAACCAAAAAGTAGTGGGAGACAGGACTTGATTGGTCTGCTGATTACCTATTTAAATTTTCACAGCATTACTGGGAGCATGTATTGTTTTCTTTTCCCTCTCTCACCTAAACAAAGAAAACATAAAATAAAAAATGGATAGACATGAAGAGGAGCTGCTGATACTTTCTCTATGAAGGTTTTCAGAGTCACTGTAATGGGGCATGCAAGGCCCTGTGACAGCATGGCAGGTGCTGTGCCATGTCAGAATGGAAAAAAGAGGGACCTTTTGGCTTGGTACTAAGCAATATAATGCATGCCAAGGCATGCCAAACTTGTGGGGGTCTGTATGGGCTGGCATGGGTCATTGCTCTACAATATGCAAGATATCTCCACATGCATGTTTGCCATGCCAACATATGGCTGGTGCAAACTTGCACTTAAAAACCTTGCTCTATGTATTATTGAAGCTTTCAAAAAGTTTCCTTTGGTAGGGCTTGAGTTATTTTTCTATTTACATTTAATTACGTATGCATCAATTGTAGTATCTTGTATTAATTCTAGAATTTGGTGAACTTTAAATATTTTAACGATCTTTGTCATGCAGAAAAACTGCGTGAATTAGCTTGGAATGGCGTACCACCAGATATGCATCCTAGCATACGGAGGCTCCTATTGGTATGTGACTATTTGATAATAGACTTTGGCTAGCAAGCTGTTTAAGTATCTAGATGTGGTACATCAATGTTCCGCTTGAGTCAATTGCATGATAGTGTAAATTTGCAGTTCTGCAGAACAGACTACAGGACTTGTTCATGTTTTGGTAAGGCATGCTGTTTTTTTTCCCCGCTAGATTACTTTTTGATTTTTTTTTCCCACAGAGAAATGATAAATTCAGTTGATGTTGCTCTAAATAGAAAGTACAAGCATACTGCTTCTAGATCGAGCAATTTTTGTAACTCAAATTAAAACCTTATGTCATAACCAAGATTCGCTGTACCGGTATCGAACGGCGTGCCGGTCCCAGATCGGTATAGTACGGTACCGGTACCATACCGTACCGACATACGGTATGTCTAAGCGTACCGATCCGGTACCGGTACACAATATTTTTTTCGATTTTCAATTTTTTTTTGTGGATTTTTGAAGTTAATAATTGATAAATACAACTTTAATATGGCATTATATTGCATATTATTGACATATTTGGGTTCAATTTGGAGTTAGGTTGCGGTACAAAGACTCTTGATCCAAAATTTCAAATATATATTTATTTACATTATATTTCAACTATGTCATCTTAAAACTAAAGAAAAAATATATAAAATACGTATTAAAATGTATCTAAATATTTAAGTACAAAGCGCAATAACTGATATATGAACCTTAAGATGTACTCTGCATTTAATTTTTTGTTGAGTGTTTGTGACGCTCGTAGATGTCTGGATCATCAACATAGTCTGAAGGGATATCAGTCCAACCCTCTAGCCAAGCTGCACCATACTCTCGAATATTCATCATCCCATAAGGCATCCTCTCTGGATTGTAAGACATCTCAGACTTCTCGCTAAAATTCTGACTCTGAGAAGTATCCTTGAGATGATGGTACGGTTATGGAGGAGCCCATCCAAATATGCCAGTAGCAAAATCTGATCCGTAAGATGCTCCAGGCTGCTGCATAGGATAGTAACCACTAGAAGATGATGCCTCGGATGCACCATATGCATATGGATCATAAGGTGGCTATAGATAATAGGATCCATAATGCGAGGATGATCTAGATACATCCATGGACCCTACTCCACGTGCAAGATCGTCCGCAGTATATATATATAATTAAAATATATGCAAGTATAACAAAACATGATAGTTTAATGATAATTAAAATAATTATATATAATTTTAAAATAAATTTAATAATTATTTTAAAATTTATAAATTCAAAATAAATATGTTATATGCTTCAAATAATATTTTTAAATTAACTAAAATATAACACTATTTTTATATATTTTTTATTTTATAATTAAATTTTTTAATTTAAATAATTAAAAAAATAATTTTTTAATTTCAAATATTTGAAAAAAAATTTGAAATTAGATTTCAGTAGCTTGAATCATTCTAAACATGATTCCCAAACTCTAATTTTTTTCCTCTAAAATTTAAATTTTTTTAATTTTTAAATAAATAAATATTTAAAAATATTTAAAAAATATATAATTAATAAAAATTAATAATTTTGATGTCATCGTGTAGATCTTTCAAAGATCTATCACATATAATTAAATCATACCAAAATCATAAGATTTTGGCATGATTTTCTTCTATCTTTATTTTACCTCATTTTTATCCTATTTCTAACAACAAAAATAAAAAAAATATTTACTAACAAAATAATAGATTATCTTATCTCCGGTCAAAGATCAGCCTCTTCTCAAATCACTCCTCCAATTTCATAAAATTTTGCCTTCTTTTCTAATTTTTTGGAGGTCTCAACGATTAAGTTGCCCATGGCCATGGGTGTTCTCTGAGAACTCTCAGAGAACACCGAAGGCCTCGTGCTTATTAAAGTACCAGGCCCTCCCCCCATGTGAAGTGGGCCACGCCCATTTCTCTCCCCCTCCCTCCCCCCAACCATGTGAAAAGGCCCCCACCTTCCCCCCTCCCCCCCTTTTTCCTGGGCGGTATGGTTCGGTTCACCCCAAACCAGTCCAAATTCGAGCCATACCGCCCGATTCCGAGCAGTATGGGCCCGAACCGCACCGAACCGGGCGGTTCGGTGCGGTTCGGGGTCCTTTTTCGAAAAACAGGTCCGAACCGGACCGGTAAGGGACCGGTCCAGCTCGGTACGCCCCGTACCGGGCGGTTCGACCCGGTACGGCGAACCATGGTCATAACTATTTGGATAAATAATTTACTATTGAAATATTTATTTTCCTGCTGACACCATGTCACTGATCCCAGACATCCAAGATTTCTGCTTGCCCATGAGGCTGAACTATGATTTTGAACCAGCAAGTAACCCATGCTATGTGGGAGGATTTAGTCTACCATAGAGGGAATCCAAGAAGGGGAGGCAGGAGCAGAGGAGGGCAAAATTGTAATAAATACAACTAAAAGTAGTTCTCTCTATCCATAGTCGCTAGATCAGCAAGTGATTGCGAACCAAGAAGGGAAAAAGAAGAAGGGCCACATGGCGCATCTAATGCTCCCTTCTAATGCTCGACACGTGGTATGCTGGGAGAGAGCTGGACTCTTCTTTAATATATAGGTATAGATTTAGGCAACATTATGATTTTACAGTTCATTGTTGGTATAAATAAACCATACTGGAAGAGTTGGACTTCGCTTTTTTTTATATGCTGGATTATCATCAATACCAGTCGAAAATTATGCAGTTACATACTATCACACAATGCGTTAATAAATTTTTATCATCATCAAATATTTCTGAAATGTACCATTCGCTCATGCTTCCAAAATTTAAAAAAAGGGGCCAAATTAATGCTTTTCTGCTGGATCTTGTTGATATCTTTTTTCTCAAAAAGAGAAAATCTAGGAAAGAAATCCTTTCTAGATTCATCTTGATGAAGTAATAAAATGAAATATAGGGATCATAAGACCCACGAGGGTTCTCTAGCCCCAAATAGGTCAGCTATAAGCATTGTTTAAAATATGGCTGTTAGTCAAATTGCTTTTTGAATTTGAATAATAGGATCCTTAAATTACGCATCAGATACATAATCTAGAAGCATCCATGGAATACTCATACTTGATGTGTATCCAATATGAACATGATATCGACATGTGCTTAGAAGCATCCATGCTTCCTTGGACCTGGTTGCTTTTGTAGGCATGAAGACTCAGGAGAAGCAACATTAGCATGTGTTGCCACGTGTGGTGGTGATGATCTAGAAAATAAATCTAATGTGTACACATTTATGTGTTCTTTTGGGGCAACTATCCGGATATAGTTAGTAACTTTGTTTTTTTCTTGAAGAACTAGGAAAGTAGAAGCCTAGGTGAAAAATAGTGTGAGGGTGAAAAATAGGGTGAGGGTGGCACTGAAACCCATGTCATTGGTACCTATTACCTAATCTCTAATGACTTTACTAACTGCACTAGTTGGCACCCTCTGATAAAGTACCCTTTTTTTTAAAAAAAAAAGGGGTTAAAAATTTAAAATCTAGTTCTAACCAAAGGAAACTAAACCAGCAAGAGAATTCAAAGTAAAGAAACAAGAAAATTATAGGCTAGCAAAAGAATTCAAAGTAAGGAAACAACATAATTCTTTCTTTTTCAGCACCATAACATCATAAATATTAGCAAACTAAGGGAAAAGATATATCTATAGAAATATATAAGGAGGACCGTTATGAATTTGGAAAAAAATTTAAAGACAAGAGAATGCCGCATGCCTTGTCAATGGCTGTTTTCATGGGCACAAAGCTTAAGATAGAAAGTTAACAAGACCTTTACCCATCTTTCCTTCTTTGTTCTTCTTGTTCTACTTTTCTTCTTCTTCTTTGCTAAATTACTTCTACAAGAGGTCTAATCTATCACGGTTTAAATAAAACTAATGGAAAAGCTTAGTACAAGAGGTGGAAAAAAATGAAAGGGAGAGAAAAGGCTGAAAAACAGTTCAAAACCTAAAAACTGTGCAACTTATGTCAACTATAAGAACACAATAAAATGTAAGAAATGGGAAAAAAGAGCATCAAACCTTCTTTGTCATCCCCATTGACCAATAACCTTACCTCATATTTTTATATCTATGAGACTGCAAGAAAATTGGTTTCATTGCTTTTTTTGTTGAGAAAAAAATTAGGCCATTTAAGGATAGCCATTATATTAACAATAAAACAATGCAGTTGATGTAATTTTAGGAGCCAAATTTATCATGGAAGGACACAGGTTTTAGATTAGACTCCTGACTCCACTTACTTTAGGTATGGCTGTATGAGATCATCGAAGATGACCCCATGACTTATGTAGCATGGTCTCTTCTTAGTTCTTAAGAAGAAAAGGGAAAATATCTGAAATAAATGTGATTCCAAACATATTTACATCCTAACATATGCTCAATCTAAGTTTTCTAAAGAGGGCCATCAGCCATGCCTTTGTGACTCCTCAGAGTGTTAAATGTTAGCCACAACAAAATTTATCTCAGATTTTCTCCTTCTCGGACATCCAAAGAGGTAGTAAGACAGTTGGCCAACCTTTCACTTTAGATCTGTACTTTAGAACAATGTAGATGCTTTCTATGAAGTGGCATAATGCAAGACCATCATGACTCGCATCTGCACCAGATTTTCTAGAATTTCAAAATTTTTCTAGCTCCATTGGAAAGTTATCCATAGACGTCTGAAAATATATATAGATTTCTAGAATTATATGAATCCTGTTTTTTTTCCATTAGATCAGCTTTTTCTAGATCCCTCTTCCCCATTGATCTTGGTTGCTTACCTGGTTATTAAGTGAAGTTCAGATTACATGTCAAGTTGTTGATTTTTGTTGTTTGTTTAATTATCAAGTGGACCATGATTTTCCCCTTTTTTCAATTGCATTTATATAGCACCATGTCCAAATTGCATAAATTCATGAACATATCCATGAATATCTTGTACTTAATAATTGATGACAACATGATCTTTTTGCATTTTGGTTAATACCTATTGACATTCTCTTTTTTTTTTTTTTTGGAATTTATGATCATTCATTAAGATATGATAAATATCTAATATTATTTCAAGGGATTTTGTCTTTTTTTTTTAATCTATAAATTTGAGAATAACTATTTTGTCTTTTTGAGCTTAGATCGAAGAGATCAAGGCTTCACATTAGGTTGATAGCCATTTATAGAAAGAAACTATAACGATGAAATGAATTTAATCAAACTCAGTAAGATGCATAAAATGCGAATCTATCTCTGACATAAGTCAGTGAAAGTTTAGGTTTTCTTTTTCTTAGCAATCCATGAATTTATGTTCCATGATATACCAATAGTCTCAAAAAGAACATGTATTGGCCTACACGATAGAAGATATATGCTTACTTGCACTTGAAATATTAGGCACTATTGGACTTATTTGTCTTTATGTTTAGCACTCTTATAGAAAAGAGATTGGTTAACCCATGAATAAAACATCTTTTCATGCCTCACTGAGATCCACTTCCTGCCTTTCCCCCAATAAAAACCTGTAATAAACTTGTCTTCCAAAAAGAACATATGATTAGAGCACTGCCAATTTTGAGTATGGTGATGATCTCTATATGCAATAAAGTCTTGTTCTTGCTTAACTTCCAAGAAAAATTAGGCCGCCAGCCACCTTGATGCTCCTAATTCTCAAATAGTAGCAATAAAAATTTCCACTTGAATTTTATGAAATAGATTATCTTAAACTGATGTATATTGGCATTTCATTGTAGAGCCTCTTCCTGCTAAGTTCTGTCCCACATGGTCACTGTTAATAACAGGCCAATTATTACTCTCATTATGGTTCGATGTCCTCAAGATTCATATGCTAGAAAATATCAAAATTGAACCGAAGGATTTAAGTACCAGTCCATACTATGTGAGGTATTGGTACCATCCTGTATTCACTATTGACACATGGTACATCACTCATCATTTTTCCTCCAGTACATCACCCCTCATTTTTTCTATGCTAGCACTGAGTGGCATACTTCATGTCACTCTGGTACTATACCATACCAGTCCAACATGCCGTACCAATGAATAGCTGTATGGATACCAGTGCCACTACTTCAAATCTGGGTTTGGTCTTTCATTAATTGGAAGAACACCTTGTTTCTGTTCACTTCATTAACATTAAACTTAATCCAAACAATCATTAACTTATTCTTTATTATAGTGTGCAAAATTGGAAGCATCTGTATCTACTTCAGCGAAAAATTGTTTATTTACAACTACCATTGCAATTTGTTTCATTTAAATTTTAGACATCTAATCTCAGTAAAATTTGACTGGAGGATGTTCGTAGCGCTCATATTCAAGTCATTATTTGCAATCAGAGTTGAGGTTCTGGTTTACAGCAGCTATGCTTGCTGCTTCAAGCAGCATAAAAATAACTTGCCCTAATAGTGAATTATTGCTCAATGTTTCCAATTGTATTTCTACTATTTTTCCAGGATACAGCTTGGATTGACTTCCATTTCTAAATAAAGCTGTGCTTCTGTATTGATGAATGTATTGATCATAAGACCCACTTGTACCATTGAAGTTGGGTTGCTTTTTGTGGAAAGGGTGAAGATCCACAAATAGCTAATAGTCTATTTCTTAATCCCAGTTCAAGTAGTCATAGTCTGAATTGCAACTCTTCTTCTCTTAAACCTTGCTACCTTAGAGGTTGTATCTTTCTTATTTTCTTACTGAATGTCAAGAAATATTTATTTTACTCAAGCAAATAGTTTTCAAAATGATACATGGCCATTGCTTTAGGATGGACAGTTTTCATTTTTCACAGAACAAAAATCATGAATTTGCTCTAACCTGCCAGCTGTTAGGTTTTAAGAAACTAATGTAGTTGATAGATTTGTGTGCCTCAATGCAATGGATTGGGGAGTGATGTTCTCTGAATTTTTACAAATCTATAACTTCAAATGTTTTTGGAAGATCATGATGTCTCTGATCTTGTAGGTTTTGCAAGAATTTTATGGCAAAGCTAGTTGATTTTGTAGGGAATGGTCTTGCTTTGCCATTTGACTCACTCCTCTTGTTTCAAAATACATTTTTTATGAGCTTTTGCCCTAAGTTTAGTTTATTTCTTCATGAATGTTGCCTTAAAAAATATTTCCAGGGCCATTCATCATCCAGCAAGTGGATATGTTCAAGGAATCAATGATCTTGTTACACCATTTCTTATGGTGTTCTTGTCAGAACATCTAGATGGTGGCATGGAGAGTTGGTCTGTTTTGGATCTCTCACCTCAGAAAATCTCTAATGTGAAAGCTGACTGCTATTGGTGTCTCTCCCAATTGCTTGATGGTATGCAAGACCATTACACATTTGCCCAACCAGGAATTCCGCGTCTTAGTTTCAAACTGAAAGAGCTAGTTCATCGGATAGCTGGTACTTCCATTTTCATTGGATATCTGCTTCTTTGTCTTTTCTTTGCCAAAAAAATTTGTCCTATACCTTTTCATAATTTTGGAATCATTACTTGTGTATAGTTATTTGGCTTGCTTCCACGTTTCCACCTTTGCTACAGGTTGTTCAACACAAATATCTCAATCTATAGGAACTCCAAAACATGTGCACAGCATTCCAACAAAGATACAAATACTAGATACATTCTGTTAATTTAAATTTACAGGGTGTCTGAAACTTCTGTTTACCTGAGAAACACTTTATACTATTCAAACGTTTATTTTGCCTATATCACCTGCTTAACTCAGTCACTCACCTGGTATTTTGGTATCTACTGTTAGTAACAATTTCTAAGTTCCCAATGTAACATAATTCCAGTTATTGACCTCTGACTTAATTTTGGGCTTGTATAGAACGAGTTTCAAGACACATGGAGGAGGAAGGGCTGGAGTTTCTTCAGTTTGCTTTTTGCTGGTTTAACTGTCTCCTTGTATGTGAGGTAAGCTTTTCGCTGATTGTTAACAAATGTAAGATTGGGATTTTAATTAGAAAAATTAATCTGAACTATCATAATTCAAAAATTTGTAGATCCCATTTCATCTAGTTACACGTTTGTGGGATACTTATCTTGCGGAAGGAGATGCACTGCCAAATTTCTTGTGTATATATGTGCTAGCCTTCTGTTAACGGTGAGTTTACTGCTATTCACTTGATTTCTGTTCCAAGTCTCGAAAACTGAATGCCTGAAGTAAACTTATTAATCATATACCTGGAAATTTAGAACTTCAACAACTTGTAATTGTTACTTTTCTATATTCTTTTTTTTTTTTTATTAAATGCAGCATCCTTATATGCAATTTGATCAACATTGACAGTAGACTCAATAGATGGGATAAGGCTTCTTTTCCTAATGTTTATAGTTATCAATGATAGATCTGTGGTTCTGAGTTCTTGTACTTGGAATGGAATGAGTTTTTGCCTATTGATCTAATAATATGTTTGACCATGAAATTGTTATCATAAGCTTTGTATTTCTAGCCTCCATGTTAATGTGGTTTCAAAATATAGATGATTTCAATATTGATGGTTGCAAAGGTGAAATTCCCATTTTAGGGTGAACATATGATGAAGGTTGAACTCTACAAACTGTACATACATTGTTTCACTGAACATGGCCTTGTAGAATTGAAAACATACATTTGATGTGAATCCCTTACGATTATTGCGGTACTTGGTACTCTTCATTAACAATGGCACTGCAACAAACTTTCATGCCTGAATTTTCACTTTCAAAATAGCCACCCAGAAACCAGTTACCTCAAAAAATTGCCGTGCTTTTTTCCTGCTTTATGCATTTGTTCCCTGTTTCTAGATTGATGACTATCCAAAATTCTAATTTCTAATAAATGAAGCATAAACTCATTTGTTTCTAGCAAACCTTCAACTGATTACTTGTTCTAGTTCCTAAGTCCAAGAAGCCGCAATAGAAATACCCTTGTATTATCCCCTAATGATACAGGGATTGATATTGTGGCATCAAACTGCAGAAGGTAATGATGGAAAATGTAAATGTTGAGGATCTCTTCAAACCAAGTTGATTAAACTACTGATGCAACAACTCCATGAATAACATTTTTCCTTGGGGCTTTTGGGATTAACATATAGAAAAACAGTGATCAAGGACAATGATAGATTCTTTAAAAATTTCCAGCATCCTAGTTCAATTTGACTTGCATTCTAGGGAACTGATATACGCATTGTGTTAGATATTATAGTCCAATAGCCATGTTTGTCGGAAGCAAACAAAATTCAAGGAAAGAGATAGTTAAGGGTGGTAACGATCCAAGTCTGATTGGCTTTAGGGGTGGCAATTGGTCAGGTCTAATCATGTTCAGGTCATGTTGAGGCATAGGGATTAGGACAAGCACATCAACTCGATTCCAACTGATTTATTAAATGGGTCAAAAACTAAAAAAAAAAAAACTGAATCCAGCCTAGTTATTAAACAGGTACACCATCAACATATGTAACCCATTCAATAAAAAAGTTGAGTCAGAATTGATCTATGATGACCGATAACATGATTTGACACACGATTAATCCATCAAAGAAAAGCATTTACAATGGATCTTGAATGCATCTGCTTGTAATCGTGCTGACCTGATGCAGTTATAAAACAAGTCAAATTGGGTTCGACAGATCAAGATTCTTAACCCGAACCTAATTAGTTGAGTAGACACATTTACAACAAAAACCTGTTTATGCTAAGCCAGGACCAGCTTATCTCAGGTTGGTGCTGCAGTGGGTTTGCAGGTTGCCCATCCAACTCTCCAGTGATATCATCTCAATTATGGTTTGTGGGTTGCCGTACTCCAACATGACAAAGATGTAGCATTTTTTTAACCTGGATGCTAAACATGGTCTGGTACCAGTCTAGATTTTTAGTGACATGATGCCATAAATTCTTGTTAATGACCTTAGCCCATTTGGTAATGTGCAATATATGGAGCTCATTCCTTGCACATCATGACCAACTTACCATCATATTCATATGCACTAAGTGGCCATATGTATAAATTAGCAAATTCTAACTGTCATTAACATATTTTGGCAATACCTGGTCCATTGATTTAGTTCAAATAGATGAGTATAAAATATGCAGGAGCATTCAGTTAAACTTAATTATATATCGAAGCATCGGATGCCTCCTTGTTAATTAAGCTCACATGTCACAAGTCTTGGGTGTAATATGTTCCATAAAAAGATGCATACATCCTGATCAGTAACTTCTAGGTAAAAGTTCTTGTAGCATTTTCAGAAATATCAAGCTCTACCATGAAGTAGCTGTCTTTTGCTAACACCTTTTAGCAACCCATGATGGAAACTCATTGCTGACTATGAAAATCCACATTTAGATCATTAAAATTAGGTGATCCAACAAAACCTCCACAAATATGTTTTGGAACTTCATCCATAGAACCTGTCTGCTATGATATAAAATTTTGGAATCTGATTGCATCTGTTTTTTAGGCTTTTAGCTGAGAAATTACAACACATTGAATTTAAGGGAGAAAAAGACCCTGTCGTTGTCTTTAATTAGGGATCCAGTAATTCCTCTCTTCTCTTGAGCAGTGTTTTGAACCTGGTGACCTAAATCAAGCCATTGGCCAAGTCATGGGTTCCTAGTTCGACCTGTGATCAATCATGAGCCAGCTGGTGAATTATTCCCCTGCATTTCGATCTTACCATTTCCACTTGAAAATTTGAAGGCCTAAAGCTACCACACCTTTTCGGCCCCCCCCCACCTCTCTCTTTGTACAAGTGTCTGGATCTAGTCAAGGATGAGGAAAAAAATGTGTGTAGTCTGGTTAAGATTGAGAAGAAAAGGAAGAGGAATAGGTTCTCCCCATCTCTCAGTAAATTTGTTCTCATCTTCCAAAATCCAACAGGACTGCGTTCTAGCCAACAACATATGGCAATGCCCCCTCCCCCCCTCTGATGAGTTCTAGACTTTCCATTCAGTGGCTAACCATCATCTCAATGTCATAGACAAGTAAAGCAAAACCTCTTCCCCACAACCTCCCCCTCCATCCTCATCCGAGTATGGACTCCTGCTCCTCACCCTGCCACCAAGCATCTGATGGTGATGTTTGAGCCATCAGAGGCTAGAAAGTTGAGGAACAAGAGAGCCTAGTGTTTAGTTTTTGAAAAGTGCAAATTTTGGGATCATACTGACCTTGTCACAACAGTGACATGATGAGGGTCATTCAGGCTGCTGGCCCTTCTGTTTTGAACAGCCAAACTTCGCAGGTCAGCAATTCAAAAGGTTTTCAGGCATATAGCAGATGGTGGTTTTGGGTGGGTAAACCTGTTTTACCCCAACAACTCTCAGAACATTGCTCTTGGGCATCTGCTTGGAATATCATGTGCCATGATGAAGACATTCACTTCCACACATCATTCCTCTTTCTTTCTTCATCTTCTTTTACTTTCAAGGCATCTCTTTCTTCCTTCAAAGAGGTGGCATGAAGAATGGGAGATGTGGGGCAACTGGCAGCTTGTGTCAGCCTGTATTGGCCTCTTAACACATCACAGCGCATAATATCCTAGGATCAGATGGGAGGCCAATCTGTCATGTCAACTTAGTTGCAGTCCAAGTAGGTTTAGATTTGATTCATATATGCTTCACATGGAGGTGAAAAATCCAGCCATGATATTGTTTTAAGCCAATTAACCAGCTGATGGACGAGTCCAGGACCTGCTTTCTTGATATTTAAGGAGATTAACGTGGGACATTGGTTTTAAACCCTGAGCCACTGGCAAGTGAATGATTCCGTACATCCAAACCCTTTAATTCACTAGCATTTTGTGTTGGAACACTGAAAAAGAACACTCATTTTGAAACGCCTATTCTAGAAGATATCAGATAAGATTTCTCAGTGAGGACTGCATGCTCAGATCTGGTGTTGGAGGTGGGTTACAGGTTTTTGGAAATCTAATTAGGGATCTTCTAAGCCTGTTTTATTCAGATGTTGTTTGCTATTTGCTTTCTGGAGTTTTGACAGTGCCGTCAAAACAAATTTCTAGAACACCATTATAGAAGAAAATTTAAATTATTTAAGATCCGGAAACTTCTATACTGCGTGGTTGGAGAAAAAATTAGTGAGTATTGCAACAAAGATTAGAGGTCTCAGGTTGTAAATTTGTCTAGGATTGTTCTTAATATCTCAAACCCATAATCAGAAATGTGAAAAGAATTTGCAGAAGTGAGATTACAATGATCAGAGATTTCCTGACAGGTGATGTTAATGCCAGCAACAACCTGCTTTCTTTGCAGAGTTAATAATATTTACCTATCTCAACCAATTTATCGTGTTAACAATGAAGCGTTCTACTTTCTTCCTCATCTTATGGTTAGACTGTCATCTCATATATAGCTGATACCTATCTATGATTTCGTAACTTCTTTGAAAGATTGATGGGCATACTCCAAGGGAGAAATAATTGTACTTCTATCTTAAAATTCCCAATCAGGCACCATTGAAGCATTGGGATCTTGTAAAATGCAGTGTCTGTTCTTTATTCTCTACTTGTTGTCTTAAAGTCTTATTTTGTTGGTAAAGAAACATCATTGCCATTCAATTAGTTCTCATATAGAATA
Organism: Elaeis guineensis; assembly: GCF_000442705.2. Lineage (NCBI taxonomy): Eukaryota > Viridiplantae > Streptophyta > Magnoliopsida > Arecales > Arecaceae > Elaeis > Elaeis guineensis. The sequence continues at coordinate 23,046,462 of NC_026003.2, forward strand.
TTCTGGTTTATCATACATAACTAATCCAAATGCTTCATTTGCTTCTGGTGTAGTTTAACCTATAAATGAGTATCGCACATGCAAGTACTATCTCACATCCTCTACATTTGATTGCATCTACAGCTTTTTGTCAAAACTGCATCTGTGCTCAGTTGCTTGTGCTAACAATTATATGTTTCCTGTATCCACCAAGAAATTTTCCAATGTGCTATCATCCTGTTACAGTGGTCAGATGTGCTCCTAAGTCCTAAAGCTTGATTTCCAAAAGATGGTCATGTTTCTCCAACATCTTCCAACGCAGAATTGGACCCACCATGAGCTGCAAATGGTTCTATCAAGAGCATACATATGGCATGTGATGTTCAACAACTCTCCTAGTCACCTTGCAAGCTAGGCAAGCTAATTCCAGTTTCCTAGTTTAATTTTCTTTTATCCATTCTTTTCTCTGCAGTTAAATTATTCGCCTTTATATTATTTTCCAACAGTGGAGGAAGATAGAGTTTTCATTTGTAATCTTATTCATGTATTTGCTATGTGACAGAATCTGTAAATGTAACAGCATATGAATATCCAACATTATTTGGAGGTACCTTTAATCAATGTCAGAGGGTTTGTGAGCCAACAACTTTTCCTTTGTTTGTTAAGCTATATTCGTTATCTGCTTGCTTGCTCATTTTAGCAGGTATATAGGTTTGAGCTTATCAAGGACTAGAAAAAGAATTGAGCCTACTGTTTAACCTGAATCTAAACTTTATTTAGGTGCATAACAGACTAGTAAACCTCTCTTTTGGAGATCAGTCAGGTGGAAATTTAGCAGGCAGTTTCATTGCTCTCTCCCAACCTAGTGAAGACCCTGGCTTGGTATTCATTTCATCAGTGATCAGGAAGTAACAGTCGGAGATGGCTAAGAAAATGTGCTTGCTTGTTGAGAAACGGCTGCTGCTAATGATTTGTCTTTTGGTGCTCATATAGGGTGCGGCTGAATGGCTTTGATATTTGTAACCTGTAAATGAGGTTGGATTGCAGTCGCTTAAAATCTTGGCAGATGGTCTGCCCCCTTTGTGAGAGGCTAATGGGATTTTAGGTTGACATTTCACACTAAAAAAAAAAAAAAAAAAAAGATCAATATCCGTGTGGGATATTTGCATTAGATTACTTTTGAATGCATTTTACCATGCTTTGTGGAAATGAAACTAAACTGTATTTATAGTTTTTAGATGTATTATGCCATGCCATGTACGCTTAAAAAGGTAAGCTATTGATCTGCAAACTGGATGCCTAATTCTCAGTTATGATGCACAGCTCCTTGCCGCTTGGGACTGGGAGTGGGAGTAGGTTCAATGCGGATTTGCTGACTAATCCACAGGGCCAATAAAAGGCATATAGTTTTGAGTTAAACCCAGAGACAACGTAGTTGAGATTTAATGTTTAATTCAGGTCAAATCTCGATATGGATCAGCTCAACGATCCCAACGCTATCAACCTCCAAATACCAAAACAAAAGGCCTAGTTTTCGGAAGCAGGATAAGCAATTGGGTACAACTTCTTGGTATCTTCCATGGGTATAACCAGTTCCTAAATAAAGTTCGATGAGCAAGGATAATTCAAAAATGAAGTCGCAATAACTGTGTTTATCCCCATAATATCATTATCCAATATAGCATGCTTACGCTGGTTATTATTTATCACTATTTTTCCATTTTTTTGGCTAATGAAAGGATTTTTTTGGTATGTTTAATAATCAAGTGGGAATAAGATGTGGGAATGGTAGAATTTGGGGACCCTAGAGAGCCGTATATTCCTGTTTATCCCTATTTTGAAGGTTCTCCTTTGCAAACCAACCCCCCTCCCCCTCCCTAACAAACCAACATAATACCATTATCAAGGATAATCAATGGTGAAAATTTTAGTCCATCAGAAGCCATAGATAAGTGTGAAAATAAAACAATTCCATTTTTTGAGTAGACATAATCAAATAATTTATTCGTGCACTCCATTACATATGGAGAAATTTTACTCTTAGGAGCCGATTTGCTAACCCAAAGATCTGGAATGCATAATAGAACTCTAAGGCCTATTTATTAATAACCATCCTGTTTTTATTTTGTCTGGGGCTATCACTGTGGTTGCACTTCAAACATCTGCATCAAAGTAAACAAGAGACATGGGAAAAAGGTAATGATTACTTCCAATATAGTAGGATTATGTAAACAAGAAACAATAAAATTCTCCAAGGAAATGTCAGTTCCTGTCTCTAAGTTTTCCAGGGATCAACTTGCCCGTCCATGGGCAGTGATCCTCAATATGGCACTTTCTCGAGTTTGCAAACCATGGATAAGAACAACCAGTCTGATCCTGAACTCGTATTAAGATGACTACAGAAATATTATCTATTCCCTAAGAAAGGATTGGACTTAATTTACTCATAATATGAGCAATAAGCATCTGAAATAGATTTAGTTATTTAAGAAGAAAGTTCTAAGTGAAGCAGTCAAGTACTTGTCTTGAATAAAGTTGTGGATTTTTTAACAAGAAATGTACATGCTATTGTTTTTAACTACATGCTACAAAGATGAACATATTTGTTGCCTGATGATTGCAGAGTTGCACTCCTTTGATGAAATTGAGAAACTCACAAGAACTTGCAGAAGTGGCCCAAGCTCCAGATACAAGCCCCTCATGCTTTGAGCTTAGTGGGCACCTCAAGATAGCCATACCCGTATACCATTGACATAACTTGTGATGCGCCCCTCAAATGGTGAAGCAGGTTTATGTCCTTGCAAGAGGACTATATCAGCTTTCATGGGCAATGATCTCATGTAATTCAAACAAGTTCGAGTGACCTCCTTTTTGGCTGCAAAAGGGAAAATAGAAAAATGCTAATGCACTATGAAAGTGAAAAATCCAACAATTGAGGTATACTGTTAACAATACAATCTCCAATCTATTTTTGTTTAACAAACTAGAACTAATTCAAGCACTTCACCTATGTTCAACAGTACGTTCATGAGCCCTAGCTCCTTACCTTATGCAAAATATTATGGAAATAAGATGATAATAAGAGGGCCATATCTCTGTTGTAAGCAATTATGATGGCTTAGAACAGCCACTACCATCACAGCATTACACATTATAGGCAAGAAGAAATTTTCAAATCCTGGAGCTTCACAGTTGGCATTTAAAAGTGTAATTTGACTGTTTAGTAGTTCTAGTCTGTGACTTTCATCTATAAGTAACATAATTATAAGCGAATATTGTCACATATTCACATATATAGCTCTAGATTGCAGTGTAAAACTAAACACCAAACAATCATGATACTGATTAGGAAATTACATAATAGTATAATACACTCAAATGTCAGCTGTCAGTTTCTGATGGGCTTGATTCAAGGGAAATTATAGGTTTTTTTTTTTTTTCTTTTAAAACATTGAAACTGGCAATTTGATATCAAAAGCATCTAATTCAAAATTCTAGATGCCATCTTAGTTCATGGATATGGATTAAAAAAAAGTTATTTTATGATGGGATCTTAGTGGACTAGGCAAAGGAAAGAGTAATCAATTTGCCTTTCTGCATGACATGACAAGCAATTTTCTTGCGAACCTGAATTACCATAACATCAACATTTATGTAACTGGCTATCAATCTAGTTCTATCCTCCAATTTTTTCATCTGAGATAGCATTTTAGTATTATAGTTGGATCATTTCATTCACCATCAATAGTGCACTGCTTTGTAATTCTATAGCATACATATTATAAATTGCTTGCTGGCATCCAACCACTTTATTTGGATGTTGTACTGGACATTTTATTGCAATAAAAATTGCCAAATTGCAGCAATGTTAGAATGCCTCAGAAGAATATAGAGACTGCATCACATAGAAATCCTTTGGAATAGAAATTTTCTCCCAATATATGAACTTAGTCACCCCCTTTGTTTTCCACTTTTAGCATGAGTTCAAGTGTCATTAGCATCCCTGTTGTTTAGGCATTTATTTTCTGCACAAGAATAGTGTCCAAGAGTCATGTTGGCATACATTGGGTTAAGAAAAGTTGAAATCTCAACCCTACATAAAAGCGACTATATTTCCCAACTTTTCAGTTTCCATTATAATCTTAAGTTTTTCTGGAAAACTGCAACTAAACTAGTATATAAAAAAGGGATTCTAAGATTGCTAAAATATCAAAATAAGCTAAGGGGGAAACTCTTGTAGGTATATTAGTCCATGATTGTAGGTTTCATAAGAGTCTCACATCCTCCAGGTTCAAATTATTAGTGATGTTGGGCATAGTATAACTTAAACTAATCTAGACTAATAGCAAAATTTAAAAAAATTATAAGGAATGAGCAGAGGTAATCTTTTTTATTTTTTAAATATATAATATAACTACATTTTTCAGCATACACATCAAGCATGCGCATTATAACTAGTCATTATAAATGTCTTATTATAGCGGTTTCTCTTCGGTTAGATAGGAACTTGAATTTTGAACTTTTAGGCTAACTTTTGTCATATTCTGTCGTTGATAGTTTTTTCTTTTCTTTTTTTTTTTTTTTTGGTCTTTCTTTCTTTCTTTCTTTTCTTTTTGGGGTAGGAGGTTGTAAATTTTGAATGGTTTTGACTTGTAATGGATCATAAATATTTTTCCAAAAATGAAATATTAGGAATACTTTATATAAAAAGATCTTGAGGTGATTACTTTAATATTGCTTGTGTACTATCTCTCTAACAAAGAGGTGAGATGCCAACAATCAATTGTCGTTGCTATTAACTCCTGAGCTGAAGCAGTAATAAGCTGAATTTTGTTCAATTGATTTTTCAAAAATATTTTGTATTAACAATCTCAATTTTGAGAAAAAAACCTAGGAAATTTCAAATTCAAAATGTCCTACTAGTAACTTTGAATCTTACCTGTGCAACATCCTCTACTCTCAAATTCATTGACCAAACTAGTTCATGCCAAAAAATTAGCAAAACAAGGTTTACTGTTTGAAGTTAAGATCAACAGCCATGCTGCCCAAATTTGATGAATATATCTGAATAATTGTGTGATAAAGAAGCTAAGTTAAAAGCTACTAAAAATGAGAAATGATAAAATCATTGCAATTTGAGTCAAACACATCATTCTTTTTTCATTTGCAAAAGAAACATATCTGTACTTAAGCTATTAATAAAGAAGTTATCACGGACAGGCAATGTATAGAGAATGCAAAGATTTTTTTGTTTTTTGAGATGAGATGAAATATGTTCTGCAGTTTAAAGGACTAAAAGAAAATTCCAAAGGAGAGATTTGGCTTTCAGGTCAATATTTTTTTTCCTCTTTTTTTTTTTTGGCTTTATTTTTAAGAGATATCTTCAATAACTTGTCTGTCATAGCTACCTCTACTCAAAATGTTCTTCCAATAGATATAAATAATCATTTCCATTTTCAGAATGTAGAACAATACTCACATACTTCCACATAGATTTTTCTCCCATATCTAATAAGTTTTTCCTTACTGATGGTCTTAAAGATTTCTGTTTTCCAATTTTACACGTTAAAAGTGCAGGACATTCCCATGCAATTATGTGTTGGTATGTTTTTATGTGTAAAATCCCTTCTTCCTTTTACTGTCCTTTGGCAACCATATTGTTGTGAAATGACTCCTCAAATAGTCTTAACAACAGCAACAACATAGAGCTAAAACAACAACAACAGAAAAAAAAAAAGCAAAAGATACACAATAACAAGATTTGCAATTCACCAAGCAGGATACTCACAAATTTCTTGTCTACTTCTTCAAGAAATTTCTCTGGGAAGTCCACATACTCTGCACATTCCTTCCTTACAGCAGAGGCAAGATCTTTCTCTCCGGCTTTTTCAAGGTTCCTGATTAAAATGGTTAAGGTCAACTTATCTGGATTGCAGCCTGAATCCTTCATCAACTTGTACATATCCATTGCCTTCTCCACCGTACCAACTTGCAGAAAGGCTCCTATCATTTCAGTATAGGCCCTGGTATCAGGTTGCAAGCCCTCTTTCTTTAATTCAGAAAAAAGCTGTTCAGCAATTTCAATCAGCTTGTTCTTTGCCACCATGAAAATCATATCACTGTAGAGAGATAGATCTGGTTTATACCACACCTCCTTTTGAATAAATGCAAAAACCTAAAACCCTGATTCTTTATCAGATAGATGCAAAAAAGAAAGCGAATAGGACAAATAATAACATCGAAAAATCGGGCAATTAAAGATGGATTTAAATCTATCAAAAGGACAGCACACTTAAACATTCTCACATAGCATTTGAGGACATGGATTATTAATTTTTAATTCATGAAATCATCCTTAGTACTTTTTCTTCTACAAAATTTGTCCCTTCTACAGTTGAAGAAAGACAGTGATACTCTGGATTCTCTTCATGAGAAAAAGGCAAGTTGGTAAGCAATTTAACATCCTCTGCAACAATCTATCTGTTTGTCTGCAATTTTAGGTGTCCCTTCTTTCCCAAGTGTTCCTACCATATAAAATTAAATGTTGCTTCTCATCGCAGTTTGAAACATTGTTTCTGAATGTTTCGTAAACTTCTATTTTTAGTGAAAAGTTGGGAAACTCATTTATATTTGTTAAATAGTGGTGGTGTTGACATGTGCAATTATGATAGGACATCCATTCAGAGGACAACTCTGTGTGCATACATCCACATGTAGCCAAGTGTTTACATCAAAAGGCTAGAGGCTAGAACCCTCATAAAGGTGTTAAGTTATTAAGTAATACCATTACTTCCATGCTGAACGAAGCTATAGTTTGGGGGGTGGAAGTGGAAGTACCAAATACAAACTTGGTTCCACATGTGGGCCACAAGCTTAAGCCATCTTCCAATGGAGGATAAAATATTTGCAAGCATACATGTGTGCGTACAAGCCACATGTGCACGCACAAAGAGCTTAGTCTCACAGGACTTGGATACTCAAGTTTGACAGGGATTATGGAATCAACTTAAGAAATCAAACTTCCACTTTTTATTCGACCCAAATCCTGTTAGAAAACTAGAAGAACTGCATATTTCATATCAAGACAAAAATCAGTGCGAATGACCAATTTCTCATAAACATTTAATCAAACACGATAACTTCATATACAGGGCATGAAAAACCAGTAAATGGATATAAAAATTATGACATTACCAATCTAGGAGAAATAAATGATGAACTACATGACATGGCCAGCAAGCCAGAAGAGGACAATGGATCCACCTTCAAAATCAACACCAACTCACCAAGACCTTAACCAATCGAACTTTTTATTGAGGCATTACGTTTCTTTTTTTTAAAAAAAAATGGTGTACTCGGTCATATTTATATTTGACTGATCGACTCAAATTAATCATCAATTGTAGCAGGTAGCTTCTAACACGTATGATTGAACTGCTAATATCCATTCTTTTCTCCTCCAGCCAAATTAGTAACCATAGAATTCTGCTTAAAGAAAGACGCATCGATTTAAAGCTCAGAAAGAAGAAGAAGAAGAGGAGGCAAACCTGGAGGGCCATCTCCCATTCGTTCTGGCGGCGGAGCTCGTGAGCACGGCGATCTGGTCCGCCTTCAGGAGCCGGCCGAGCTTATCGCGGAAGACCTCCTCCATTCTATTATTAGATTTGGTATTAGGCGAGCAGGAGCGCCTAGGTTTTGGCGAGGATTTGGCGAGCTTGAGGGCATGGACGGCGTGGATGGCCTCCGTGGACAGCACCCGCCCCCGCCACAGCGGCTTCCTCGGCCCGCCTCTCAGCCCGCATCGGATTATCCCACAAAGCGGCGCCTTCGGCTTTCTAGGAGAAAGAATTCGGAGAGCTGGAGTGGGGAAGCGGAGCTGGAGAGAACCCATCAGAGCGAAGCGGAGTAAACAGCAAGGAAAGACTTACATGGAGCTTTTATCCATAGGCAATTGCTCTGGGCTTACGTTCTGTGTGATGGGTAAATAAAATAACAAGCATGGCTATATAGATGAGGCCCCCCAATGACAGGAGACTACAGGAAACCAAGGTGGTACGTATATTTAATCTGAATTATCCATTGAAAAAATCTTCGATATTAAGATGAAAATTTGATAATAATTTTTTATTAATTTTTTTAAATAAAATTTTATACTATTATAAATAATATCAAAATCAATCCAATCCATTACGATAATAATATTTATGAATCAATATATGAATTTAAATTTTTATTTTGATAAAAAAATCTAAATAAAAAGATTATACGAAGACTCACACATATGTGCATTTGAATACTTACTAAAAGGTCGCTGGCACTTTTATTATTATATTTATAAATACATATATCGATTTGAACATTTAGATTTAAACGAAGGAATATATGAAAAAGTGTGTAGAAATATTTTTAATCCCATGCCATCTTTTTGAGTGAGATCATGGATTGTTGTAGATGCAATGCCAGACGTGATCAAGATTGAGGCTGGGATCAGATGGTCTTTGCAATTTTATGGGGCTCATGGAGTAAGAGAAGCACACGTATTTTCTCAGAAAAAAAAGACTTCATTTCAGGTGTCATTACTTTAACTAGACTGGAGACTCTGTCTAGCTCTGAGAACTTGAGCTCTGAAAAAGTTGCGATAGCATGGACTGCCTTGTATCCCTGTAAACTGCTTGTGATTTTTTTCTTTCATCCTTTGTAATGAACGGTGGGCTAAATAAGGGCTTACATATGAAGCACGGGACACATCCACTAGGGTTTGATCAAGACATCAAATGGGTGCCTATTTTTGTTGAGTAAAAGAACTGAACAGTACCCCCATCAAATTAAACGAGTATCCAGTTTGAAAGCCATACAACAGGTTGTAAGATGCAGCATAATTAATAAATATGTGCTTTGAAGAAAAAAAACAAGAAAAACACCAATTAATGACCCATCATGCCGCATGGGAACGCAGTTCGAACTCAGAATGTCACCCTTTCATGTAGAATCTCAACAGCACAAACCCAATAAACATGATAAAAGTTCTTCATGCACAAACTCGCAGACCGGTAAAGTCATGCTAGTACCACAGCACTTCTTATAAAAATAAGATAACGTGAAGCGTACATCCACCGATCTTGCTCACCTTCCTGCTGTTTGCAATAATCAATCACAGATACCAAGCAGACATCAATACAAACTCTTTGTCGAATGATATGCATATCACATACAATTCCAATGCATTGCATGCATATGGAAATAAACAGTATGAGAGCAACATTACATTTCAGTTAAACAAAATGGCTGTGGGTCAAAAATTAGAGACCGCTGAAAAACTTCAATAAGTCCTCAAAAATCTCCCCATGCCTGATCTTCACCAAGGATCCATTGTCCACCTATAAAATAAGCAAGATAATAGTCTTAAATGTTGCCAATAATTGGTCAAATGCGCATGTACTAAGGAAAGAGAGAAACTACGAGTGAGCTAATTGCATACCCAATATTCAGGGGGTCGCATTTTAAGATTATATGTCGAAGCCATGCTCATGCAATAAGCACCAGCATCGTGAACAACCAGGCCAGCTCCCTGAAAGTGTGTTAAGCTCCATCTAGTAAATCCAGAAAAGACTAAACTAGTCCGAGGAATAGACGGTATTAGAAGAGTACAACCTTGGCTGGTGTTGGAAGCTCTCTATCCTTTCCTAGGAAATGGGCCGACTCACAGACAGGTCGTACCACATCAAAGGTTGAGACTTCTGCATCCGGAGGGGTCTGGAGGGGGGGAGGAGGTACCAGCTCTATGTGCTACACCACCATGCATAAGATGCATTATTAACCATGAAAGAAAATTAATTGGCGATGGTAATGCAGATTGCTCATTTTGTTTTCTAAAGACGAGAGATCATACAGTGCCAAAATAAAATCTTGCTGGCATAAAAAAGTTATAAAATTGAGGAGATATAATAATAGCAAGGACATGGTATGTGGTGGTTTGTAATGAATGGTAAATTGGCATGCATTGTCTGCCCAACCAACCTAAACTGGTGTCAAACTGGACCTGTAAGGCCTCTTAGGTTGGCAAGTGGCCTGAACCGGCTTGAACCACTCAAAAGTGAGCGGAATTGTGAAATTTCATTTGGTGTGGCATGGCATGGGAAAGTCCGGGCCACCACATGACTTAAGAGAGGGCCACAAGATGCCCTTCTCTCTTTTCTCAAGAAAATTCAGCTTCTAACCGTGGGTTTTATGTGGAAAAATCAGGAGGGAAGACTAGTTGATTTTCGGCCCAAATACAAACCAAATCAGGTATAATCTTCTCTCCTCATCATTATTCTCTTTTTTCCATTCTTATGCCTAAATCTATAATTTTTAAATTATAGATTTATAAAAAGCAATTGAGATAGTAGAAAAATCTATAATTTTTAAATTAAATTTATATTAATAATTTTTTTAATCATCATTTAATTACCTTCAAGCTGTCCAATCTTAAAATTAAATTAACATCAAGATAATAATAATTTATAAAATTATCTAATAATAGTAACAAAATAATCTATAAACAATTCAATAAATTTTATTGAGAGGGAGAGAGAGTTACCTCGTCTACTCCAAGCCTCTCACTCGATTGAGATGGATCAAAACTTCTCTATTCAGTTGCTCCGAGCCTGCAACCCAATTGAGATTCTACGAGCACAAAAAACAAAGAAAAAATAAAAAAAATATAGAGAAAATCAATGAAGATAAAAAAAAACTAAAAAATTAAAAGGTAAGACCCTTTCTCGTATAGACTTAATATTTATTTTTTCTACAAATCAAAAGCTATAAAAATAACAACATATTCTTGAAACATAATAAAAAATAATAATGAATTCACAGTCTTATCTATTGAGTGCGATCAATAACTTTGTTATGTTGTATTGAACCTTAAATTCGTATATTGATTTAAGCAATCATAGTTTCTTGATAATTTCTTCCAAACTTCTTTCGGAATTATAATTAAAAGAAAGATTAAATATTTACAAAAAAAATTAAATAATTAAAAATAAATTTAAATATATTTTAAAATATTAATAGGATGGACGGCTATAGTTAGGACTATGAAGCTAGAATCATAAAAAATATGTTGCTAAAAATTCTAAAATTTGATATATTTTTTTTAAACCCGCCTAACATCATACACATTATATCTCTTTAGAATAATATTTTTATCTTAGCCTAAAAATCTATTTAGGTTGACCAAAAAAATTAAATATAATAGAAGAAAAAAAAAACCATCTAAATGATCAAATACTCAACGGTTAAGTGATACGAGCAAACATAACTAAATCAATAAAATCGCATGAAAATATGAAAAAGAAAATCACTCAATTAACTTACTCCGATAATAAATAGTATAATAAAATAAATTTTAATAAAATAAAAGATAAAATCTTATAATTTTTATTTTATTAGTAAACTAATATGGAGCAAGATGTAATAAATACTTCTTAAAGATATCTACTCAATAGATAGATCCGAAATTATAAAATCATCCATAAAAAAATAGACAATTATAACTGACTTCTTTTTCTAAAAAAACATATCTATATCATAAATATTATTTTTATTGTTAGAAAGTCCAATAAAATAGCAGAAAAATCTATAATTTTTAAATTAAATTTATACTAATAATTTTTCATTATTTAATTGCCTTCAAGCTATCTAATCTTAAAATCAAATAAACATTAAGACTAATAAATTTTTAAGCTACCAAATAACAGTAAAAAAATAATTTATAAAAAATAATAGATTTCAATAAATTTTATTGAGAGGAAAAAAAGCGTTACTTCATCTACTCCAAGCCTCTTAGCCGATTGAGATGGATCTAAAATTCTCTATTCGGCTGCTCCAAGCCTCCCATTCGATTGAGACTCTTGCGAACAGAGAAAAATAATTAAAAGAAACTATATAATAAGATTATCCAAAATATTCAACCTCAAGTAATCAACATAAAAGTATATGAATAAAAGCTTACTGGCGGCAAAAATCCCATGTAAAATGGGTCACAAAAGGAGACAAAAATACAAGCATTGCAATTAGATAATATGTATTTATAAAAACTATACATAATAATTCAATTTTTTAAACTCTTCCATGTCACCTTATTTTCTCTTTTTTTTCCATTTTTTTGTTACTGGGTTGGTTATGATGATCGACACATAAATTTTAACAAAAAAAAATTATAATCTCATAAATTTTTTGTTTATCAATAAAATAATATAGAGCAAAATGCAATGAATATGTTCTTGAAGAAATTTACTTAATAGATGGATCCAAAACTACAAAATTATCCACAAAATAAAAAGCTATAACTCACTTTTTTTCTAATAAAAAAACATATTGATACTATAAATGTTATTTTCATTGTTGGACTCTGAATAGTAGGAGGACCTATAATTATTAAATTAAATCCGTACTAATATTTTTTCATCATTTAATTACCTTCAAACTATCTAATCATGAAATCAAATCAACATCAAGATAATAATAAATTTTTTTAACTACCAAATAATAATAAAAAATGATTTGTTAAAAAAATATATTTCAATAAATTTCATAGAGAGGGAGAGAAAAAGTTACCTCGTCTGCTCCAAGCCTCCCATTTGATTGACACTCCACGAACAAAAAAAGTACAGCAAAAATTAGAAAAAAATAGAAAAATCAATGAAAACAAGAAAAGGTGAAAAATTGAAAACACCAGACCTTTTCCTGATAGGCTGTTCAATTTTTTTCTCTTTTTCAACAATGAAGACCCACGGGAGGTAGTGGCAAGGAAAGCAGGAGAGAATATGTTTGGGAGAGCCTCTCATCAGTTTTGTAGTCTAAAAGCATCATCTGAGAGGGTTTTGAAAGGGTTGCTAATGCGCTTGCAGCAGCCCTCCACTTTCATTGACAGATTGTTTAATGAATATGAAAGCTTAAGTGAGTTAGAAGATTTTGCTGAAAAATAATTGAAAAATTTTACATCTGATTTTTTTCTCATCAGGTTCATAGGAGGTTGCTGTTTGCAAGATCACAGCCTTCCAGTCCCAGAGGAAACCATCATTTGAGAAAGGATTTACAGCCTTATATGATCTTTAGAAAATATTGATGCTGCAAGATAGTGAATGAAAGACAGAGAAAAAAGAGAAAAAATCAGTTCACCATTTTGATAGGTTTCGAATCAAAAAAAATTCAGCACTCACCTTTCCTTAGTTCCTTGCCTGCCGAATACTCAAAACACCACAATTCTCAATTCTTTGTATCATCCAAAAAAAACTAACTGAACACCAAAAAAACAACAATAAAAAAAGTTAAAAAAAAAGTTTAGAAAAGATACTATCAAACTCACCTTTCTTTCGGAGGATGGAAGGGCTCGGTTCCGCCGCCCGCCCCCTTGCTCGCCCATGGTGCCCCCGCCACCATCCCCCCCAAAAAACTGAGGGAGATAGAAATTCAAAGGGAAGGGCGGGGGGAACGGAAGGCAACATGCTCCATCATTAGTATCTTGTAAACTTTCGGAGGCTATTAAATGCAGAGATTTGGCTTTCAAATTGATGAAGTACCATGCTTTGTTTGTGGATAATTTATTAGGTTTGATTTGATCCAGTGGATCGATTTAGATTTCGAAAAATATTATTTTTAAAAAATAAATTAGTATGTTATTATTTTCAAAATTAGAAAATAATATGTTATTTTTTTAAAATAATAATAAATTAGTATTTTTAAAAAAATATTATTATTGTTTTTATAATACTTTATTTTTAAAAAATAATATTTTTTAAAAAAATATTGTTTTCGTCTCTTATCCCTCCCTTACTTTTATTTTTTAAAATATTATTTTTCCTCCCCTTCCCCAAATATTTTCATTTTTTTCTTTTTTCTCCCTTCCCTTCCCTTCCTCATGCCGCCTCCCCCCCCCCACCCCTCGCCCCTACTGCATGAGGCCCAAGTCCGGCCGTCCGCGCCGCCCCCACCCGACCTCGCCCCACTGCCATCCGCATCGCACCTGTTCGTACGACCACCAAACCCCCTCCCCTCCTCTCCCTCGGCTCCGGCGCCACAACCCCCCTCCCCTGGCTCCAACCCCATCATCTTCGTCCTCGGCAAATATAAGATTTCTTTACTGAACAAAGAAAACCATTTTTATTGCTACTTGAGTATTAGCAAAATAAAAATTTGCTTGAAAAATATGAAAGAAAAATCAATACCCTGATTAAATTAAAAAAAATCCCCGATAAACCCGATTGGCCCTTATTTTTGGAATGCGCTGGTAACTTAAAAAAAAAAAAAAAGAAAAATGCTACAGAGAGCAAACCTGTTACCAATGTGTTATCGGCGACGCAGGCATGGAAGTCATCGCCCAAGCTTGAGAAGAAAAGAGTAATGCTATGGATATCCGAAAGGGAGGGAGTAAATACCTTCAGAAAGAGTTTGGCTCGATCCATCCACGTAATATAGTGCAGAGGAAGGGGGGAATGGAGGGATGTTAAACTCACCAATGAGAACAGGGGGATGGGTGGTACAGTCCACAAGGAGAGATGCGGTGGAGGATATCCGAGGTAGAACCCGACGTGATCAACGTCGGCACGAACATCAAGCCATCGAAGTGCCCAGATCTGGCAGCATCCCAGACCGAGAGCAAGGAGAGCGGATGGAAGAGGAAAGAGGCAAGGGCCTGTGTTGGGAAATAGAAATGTGAGATGGGAGACAACACACCAAAAAAAAAAAGGGAAAAAAATGTCTCAGGGGAGTTCAGATTTCCTTCCCCATCTGCTACTCTCCTGGAACCCCACCTCCTTCCCCTCCACGGCCCCGCCCCCCGCACCCTAGGGCTCTGTCGCGCTCCACCCCGCCTCTGCGGCTCCACCTCACCCGCTCTGAAGGTGGGTGTCTGTGAGGCTCGAAGCAAAAAAAAAAATGAAAATGCTACTGGAGAAAAAAAGACAGAGGGGAAGAAAAGCAGAGGGAGATCGAAATGGAAGGCCGATGCCGGTGACGATGGGAGGAAGGTGACGGTGGAGACCACAGCAAGTGACAGCGAGAAGAGCGGAGAAAAGAGGGTTTGGGAGGGCTCGAGAAGGTTCCAGAGAGAGTCCACAGTGCACCAAACAAAAAGGGAAAGAAAGACAACAGGGGGAGTTCGGAGAGCACGACACGTGGTGCGCTGGGAGAGCTAGGGTGCGGCCACAGGGCACCGAAGGGGAAGGGCTGGGAGGACCCATGGCCGGCCTCCAAGGTGACGGCAGGGACCGCGGGAGGTGGCAGCGAGGAGAGGAAGGAGATCGGCTCCGATCTGCGGAAGGAAAGCACCTGAGGGAGATCGGAGGGGCCAATAAGTTTCGAAGAAAAAAATAGGGCAAGAGGGAGGAAGGCACCGGAGGGATATTGGAAGGGAGGGCCGATGCTGGTGACGATGGGGAGGAAGGTAACGACGAAGATCGAAGGGAGCTAGTGGAGAGGAGCGCAGGGATGAGACAGACGTCCGAAGGGGTCGAGAAGCTTCAAAGAGAAGCTTTGAAGAGGAAAAAATCGTGAGGGTTCGGGATGGTTCGGAGAAAAAAAAATATCGAGGAAGCAGAGCCCGACACATGGCGCTTCCAACCTCCGACAAATGGGCGTGCCGGGGAGAGCCCCTGGCTCTCCTTTAATGTATTAGATCGATGTTTTGTTAATTCAAATCAATTTGATATTTTTATTTTAAATCTCAAAAATATACATTGTCTATGCTTAATTATTATAGATCTATTTAATTATTATAATTACATTCATAAATCAATCATTCAGTCTCTTGAGACCAATATGAAATAAAATTTTATTAAAATACCTTTAAAATTATAATTTAAAAATCAGTAAATCTTAAATAACCTTAAAAACCAAAAA
>NC_026003.2:23062422-23092391 GCF_000442705.2 Elaeis guineensis
CTCACCTTTCCTTAGTTCCTTGCCTGCCGAATACTCAAAACACCACAATTCTCAATTCTTTGTATCATCCAAAAAAAACTAACTGAACACCAAAAAAACAACAATCAAAAAAAGTTAAAAAAAAAGTTTAGAAAAGATACTATCAAACTCACCTTTCTTTCGGAGGATGGAAGGGCTCGGTTCCGCCGCCCGCCCCCTTGCTCGCCCATGGTGCCCCCGCCACCATCCCCCCAAAAAACTGAGGGAGATAGAAATTCAAAGGGAAGGGCGGGGGGAACGGAAGGCAACATGCTCCATCATTAGTATCTTGTAAACTTTCGGAGGCTATTAAATGCAGAGATTTGGCTTTCAAATTGATGAAGTACCATGCTTTGTTTGTGGATAATTTATTAGGTTTGATTTGATCCAGTGGATCGATTTAGATTTCGAAAAATATTATTTTTAAAAAATAAATTAGTATGTTATTATTTTCAAAATTAGAAAATAATATGTTATTTTTTAAAATAATAATAAATTAGTATTTTTAAAAAATATATTATTATTGTTTTTATAATACTTTATTTTTAAAAAAATAATATTTTTTAAAAAAAATATTGTTTTCGTCTCTTATCCCTCCCTTACTTTTATTTTTTAAAACATTATTTTTCCTCCCCTTCCCCAAATATTTTCATTTTTTTCTTTTTTCTCCCTTCCCTTCCCTTCCCTTCCTCCTTCCTCCTGCCACCTCCCCTCCACCCCCTCCCCCACACCCCCGCCCCCACTGCGTGAGGCCCAAGTCGCGGCCGTCCGTGCCGCCCCCACCCCGGCCTCACCCCACTACCATCCGCACCGCACCTGATTCCGTACGACCACCAAACCCCTCCCCTCCTCTCCCTCGGCTCCGGTGCCACCAACCCCCTCCCCTGGCTCCAACCCCATCATCTTCGTCCTCGGCAAATATAAGATTTCTTTACTGAACAAAGAAAACCATTTTTATTGCTACTTGAGTATTAGCAAAATAAAAATTTGCTTGAAAAATATGAAAGAAAAATCAATACCCTGATTAAATTAAAAAAAATCCCCTATAAACCCGATTGGCCCTTATTTTTGGAATGCGCTGGTAACTTAAAAAAAAAAAAAAAGGAAAAATGCTATGGAGAGCAAACCTGTTACCAATGTGTTATCGACGACGCAGGCATGGAAGTCATCGCCCAAGCTTGAGAAGAAAAGAGTAATGCTATGGATATCCGAAAGGGAGGGAGTAAATACCTTCAGAAGGAGTTTGGCTCGATCCATCCACGTAATATAGTGCAGAGGAAGGGGGGAATGGAGGGATGTTAAACTCACCAATGAGAACAGGGGGATGGGTGGTACAGTCCAACAAGGAGAGATGCCGGTGGAGGATATCCGAGGTAGAACCCGACGTGAGCAGCGTCGGCGGCGAACATCAAGCCATCGGAGTGCCCAGATCTGGCAGCATCCCAGACCGAGAGCAAGGAGAGCGGATGGAAGAGGAAAGAGGCAAGGGCCTGTGTTGGGGAAATAGAAATGTGAGATGGGAGACAACACACCAAAAAAAAAAAGGGAAAAAAATGTCCCAGGGGAGTTCAGATTTCCTTCCCCATCTGCTACTCTCCTGGAACCCCACCTCCTTCCCCTCCACGGCCCCGCCCCCGCACCCTGGGGCTCTGTCGCGCTCCACCCCGCCTCTGCGGCTCCACCTCACCCGCTCTGAAGGTGAGTGTCTGCGAGGCTCGAAGCGAAAAAAAAAAATGAAAATGCTACTGGAGAAAAAAAGACAGAGGGGAAGAAAAGGAGATCGAAATGGAAGGCCGATGCCGGTGACGATGGGAGGAAGGTGACGGTGGAGACCAGCAGCAAGTGACAGCGAGAAGAGCGGAGAAAAGAGGGTTTGGGAGGGCTCGAGAAGGTTCCAGAGAGAGTCCACAGCGCACCAAACAAAAAGGGCAAGAAAGACAACAGGGGGAGTTCGGAGAGCACGACACGTGGTGCGCTGGGAGAGCTAGGGTGCGGCCACAGGGCACCGAAGGGGAAGGGCTGGGAGGACACCATGGCCGGCCTCCAAAGGTGACGGCAGGAACCGACGGAAGGTGGCAGCGAAGAGAGGAAGGAGATCGGCTCCGATCTGTGAGAAGGAAAGCACCTGAGGGAGATCGGAGGGGCCGATAAGTTTCGAAGAAAAAAATAGGGCAGGAGGGAGGAAGGCACCGGAGGGATATTGGAAGGGAGGGTCGATGCTGGTGACGATGGGGAGGAAGGATCTTCTTCATTCAAGTCGATAAAAATTCAAGCTGAATTTGCTAACCAATCAATTGGTCTGTTGGAATCTGTCGCTTTCAGAATGATATTTTTTTGATCTCATATGATTATGTCATATATCTCGAGATTAATTTAATACATCAATATTTTATTCTTTATTTTTTATGTCCGAAACAATAATTTTTTAATCAAAATAAAAAATAAAAGTATCTTCATAAGATTGGATTTTCACTAATTTGAGAAGCGTTTGCCATAAAGATCGGATTTTATCGGTCAACAGATCTTATTTTCAAATTAGAATTTTTGGCCCGATCTTTTACCGACTAGGAGACCTTATCTCCGTATTTGAATTTTTGATCCGGCTTTAACAGGTCAGGAGATCTTATCTCTACATTTAACTTTTGGCTCGATTTTTCACCGACCAGGAGATGTTATCTCCACACTCAATTTTTGACTCGATTTTTCACTGACCAGGAGATCTTATCTCCACACTTGAATTTTCTATTCGATTTTTACCGATCAAGAGATCTTATCTCCGCACTTGAATTTTTTATTCGATTTTCATCGATCAAGAGATCTTATCTCCATATTTGCATTTTCAATTTGATTTTCACCGATCAGGAAATCTTATCTTCATGTTTTACCTCGAAACTTTCTAGACTGGTATTGCTGCCGCTTGGAATACATGCACCGTGTCTCGAAAGCATAGAAATTAATTATTTGGTTGAAAACAAAGAGACCTGACCTTTCAAGAAATGATCCATCAAATCTTCTACCATCATTGCTTGGACGGACGGTTTAAAAACATCAAATAAAAGTGTACCATCTATCAATGTTTGATTGGCTTATCAGCTTGGGCACGGATCAATCTGTCGTGTCTGAATTTGAGAGGAGGTGCATTTAACTACCATCTAATCGAGCACTGGATTAATGTAAGATATCACAAATCGGCGAGGGAACCAGCCAATCCAAGCCATCGGTTTGCCTATAAAAAGCTTTTGCCCCCCGACCACTATTCATTTATGCTATTATCGTATGAAGGTACTGTCAAATTATTTCTAGAAGTCTCTCTGTGTTGAGCGGCTGTCGAAGACAGTGAGAATCTTTGTCGGAGTGGGAGGAAGGGATTCTACTCTTCATCTCTTGGGAGGATTTCATCTGTTTCTCTTAGGTATCGGTCTTCCCTCATTTGCTCTCTTCTAGCCGTAGGGTAGCCTTTCTTTCTCTTTCGATTTTTTTCATTCCTCCCTCACATTTTTTCTCAAGAAATATGTCCAAGATGGGTAGAAAAGGGAAAGAGACCATAGGCGACTCACACATTAGGTCAACCCAACCTTTACTGGCCATTGAGGTAGAAAATCCACCCTAAGAGGACCCCAAAATCAGTTCCATAGGTGAAGGAAGTTCGGATCACAGTGCAGAATCTCTTATACATGGTCTCACGGACTACCTCGATCCAGAAATGGAGGGATCTATTTTGATCGAGAAGAACCTCATAACCCATAGGGACAAATATGACATACCCGATGAGTATGAGATGATAGTACTGGATCCAGAAGGTCGGATATCTGATCCTCTCAAGGGCTGCATAGCTTTCTATGATGAGTCCCTTCGATCTAGCCTGCGGTTCCTGTTGGGAATAGTGTCCCAAAGCCAATCGTTAGTCTATTGACGATTGTGCTCTTTTTTGTATTAGTATATGAATTATAAATAAATAAAAATTATTTTGGTATTTTTCATCATAAATTGTTTCATCTTTTAATGAACTCCTGTGTTGTGGTGAAGTCCTTAGGACTATTTAGACTCGACAAAGGAGGATTTGTCGTTTAGTCCTTAAACCTGTTCGCGACCAAATGATACGTTGTTACCAAGGACAACAACGTTTATCAAGCATAGGTCGTTGTATGCCATATGGATTGGTTGTCCTCTTAATCAAGGAGTGTAGAGACACTGGTATGGCATACAGATGAGATGTAAGGGTACATATCTGCTGTCAAGATTTGCTCCTATGGAATATGGGGTATAAATGTCCCTCCGATCTGAGACCGTCACGGTGACTTGCAAGCAACTCACTGCACTTAGGCATTGGACTACCTAAATTTCTAATTCAGTGATGGAAGACTGCTGGGTGTAGTCAAGTACTTGACTTATCAGTGTGTGTGTCAAGATGGGATTGACCACTCCAGTTCAGGAGCTATGTACAGTCATGTTTCAATTTAGCAAAATCTTGGCCAGGGTAGTCCTAGTGAGGAGTCACAGGACTATTTGAGTTGAGCACGATTCGGATGATCTGATCATGGTTGACAGTTTAACCCTGAGTCGTCCTATACACAGGGGTCAAAAGGATGAATTATACAATAATCATATTCACGTAGGTTCTGAGTGTTACGATTATGACTATTCGATCTATCCGGATGTCGGGTACCATTGCTAGATGGTCACTTCGATTAGTACAGAAATTGGTTCCTGTGCTACCGACTTAGGTTCGAACCTGCGGGGTCACACACATTAGAGGTTTCCATCTGATCTGATGGCTGGTGAAGAGTCCTAATGCTCGTGGACTTTGAGTTCTACGTGTCTGAAACTCTGTGATCGAGAATCAAGATTTTTTAATCATGAGTTTCACACATTTTGGGTACCGGGGTCAAGAGTCCTACTGGTTTGAGATTTTTTGATCAGGGTTTCATATCGATGGACTCTGATGCCCGATTGCTCATCGAATTTGGACTCAGTATTTATGAGAGATTTAATTAGTGATTTGATCACTAATTAACTTAATTTGATTGATTAATTATTTTTGGATCAAGTCCAATTGAATTGGATTCAGTTAGATTTGACCTGATTAGGTTAAGTGTTGACCTAATCGCCCAGGTGGTTTGATCCCTGATCTGATCAGAGGTTGGACTTAGTCAATTTTTGATTTGATTAAGATTTTATTGAGCCTAATTAAACCTAATTAAGTTAGATTTAACTTAGTCTAATTGTGCCTAACCTATTTTGATTAGGTTGGCTCAATTAGGTTGAAACCACTTTGACCTCATCTCCCTGCGCCACCTCACTTATCTGCGCCCATTTGAATTCATGAGAAACAACTCTCATGAATTTTCTCCCACACAGAAGCCTTCCCATGCCCTCCCTTGTGCACCAATTATCTAGATAAAGATTGGTTTGTTGGTCATTCAAATTCAAAAGATGTTTGAATTTGAATGGGCAACTAATCCATGCACCACCCACCTAATCTTGTGCGCCATTTAATCTACATGAGAAAGAGTTTCTCGTGTAAATTCTCCATGCACAAAGAACCCACGCCTCCTCTCTTCTCTCATCCTGAGTGGATAAGGATGGGTTGATTTGCATTTGAATTCAAATTCGATTTGAATTCAAGTGAGCAACCACCTATCTTTTTCCTCTCACGCGGATAAGACGCGTCTTGCACTGTTTTAAAAATGAAGAGAAGGTGGGGCGTGCGTAGAATTTTTTTGAGAGAGAATAGTGGGTGTGAGGAAGCTTTGTGCATGAGTTGAAAGTTCAAAAACTTTCGAGAGAAAAGAAAAGAAAAGAAACAAAAATGGACACAGGGTTTTCAGTGAGTACCCTAGGGTTTCTGCTTGAGGTTCGAGAAGTGAGAAGGTGAGCTACAAGTATCGTGAGCCCACCAAACTTTAAGAAGAGCTTCATAAACCTCTCAAGCACTTTTGTTGATGATTTGGAGCATCCGAGGAGTCAGCAGACATCGATCAAAGGAGTTCAATCAGCATCGACTGTCGAAAGGGTTCTACGACGAACTAGCATTCGTGAGGAGCCGATCAGACCGAAAGCTTCATGTGGATGATCTGCAGAGGTCAGACATACTGTGTAGCTGCATTACAATGATCAAACCTTTTCGATGGTGATCAGACTGCAGCGATCGACTACCTGCACGAAGGTAATATGTTCTGAACACATAACAATAAAATATTTACTGTAGAGAATTTAAAATTTTAAATTTAAATGCATGCTATATATATCATATTTAGATTCTTGTGTAGGATTAATACATGTTAATTAATTAGATTAATTAATAATTTTTACTGTAAAATTATAATTTTGAAAAGTTTTCAAATTATCGTTTTACCCCTGCACTGAAATTTCCACAGTTTTCACTGCACCTCTTTTTCAGCAATGTCTTTAGTTTTTAAAAGGTCTATCCCACTCAACTAACTCCAAACACAATTAAGATGATTATAGTATTCATAATAATGTGTAACTTCCTTCACATAGATCTTAGGATTTTTCTATTTAGATCCTTGGTCCTTTTGAAAAGGCCTTTTGAAAAGGCATCCGAGTGAGAAAGGTTGGTGGTACTTCTCACCTCAAAAAAATTATAAATTTGGACCCAGCCTTCCATCTTCAATTCACGATTGGAAAGACCATTTTTTCTTTGTCCGGACTCTAATTCCATGAGGTTTTAAGACTTTCTGGGAATATCCGGATACTAAATATAACTCTAATAATGAAATTCTCTCCGAAGATGAGGTGGCTCATTCAATCCTGATTGCCACCAAAACATTCAAGTTATCTTCTTTGATAAATAATCAAGCATTGTATGATGCCGGCATTCGTCTATACTCTCCTCGGGATAAGATCGAAGTATTTTACTCTTCAACTCTATCATTTCTTTTCTACTTTTATTGTTTTGAAATATCTGTTTAATACAGAAATGAGGTTCAATCCAATGAAGGTAGAGGATAGGAAGAGGAAAGACCAACCAAAGCCATCTGCTAGTGACCCCGCACCAAAGAGAGTCAAAGGTGCAGTGCCTCCCCCTGCCCAGGCGGCATCCCGATCTTCTTCGATGATCCCTTCTTTGGTTAACTCAGGGAGAAGCGAAGCCTCCCGGAGACCACAAAATTCTCCTCGGGCCCTATCGCTAGAACCCCATCTTGCGAATCCGTGGTGGTGAGGATCAAGAACAACACCCGACCTGCATCGCTTTTCAAAGAGATCGGGTGCAAGCCGACCACAACCTCCGAGGCTCCGTCGAGCTCGGTCGAGGGAGACACCGTGATAAGGATGTCACTCCTGGAGCGGCCCCGATTAGACCAAGATCTTCTCGAATCAGTGATGCCGATTGTCGATCTGGAGGTGTGTCGAAAAAATAAACCCGAGGAGATCGCCAACCATGAGTTTGAGCAGCTCATACATATGAGTTTTTCTTTCTTTTCTTCTCTGTTCCTTTTTTTTCCACTTCAGTGAATGACCTATCTGAACCTTTGTCTTGTAGATCACCGTCAACTTCAAGGTCATGTATGAGAACATAGCCTACTTGTTAAAGAATAAAGAGGCTATGGATGCCAATCTAATTATTCTCCAGGAGGAGAAGAAAAAAGAATCCGAACTTGCTGCGAAACTCAAATATCAACTTGAAGAAAAGCTGAAGGCATGGAAGGAGAAAAATCAAAACCTACTAGATCTTTAGCGAAAGGTTAATAAATAGGAGAAGAAGATTTTTAATCTACATACTATCGTCGAGAAGAATAAAGAACTAGAGCCAAGGCTTAGAGAGATAGAAATGGCCAATGAGGCTCATGAGAAGGACATAGAGGCCTTGAAGAGACAAGTTAAAAAGGAGCAGAATAAGACAGCTAAGGCAGTAGAACTATACAAGACTTCCAAGGAGTTTGAAGATGAAGTATCTCAGAGCTCTGAGGGTGTGTATGATTACGCCTCCAGTCAGTGCTGCAACTTGATCAAAAAATTGTACCCCGAGATAGATATCTCCAAGGTCACTCTGAAGGTGGCCATCGAGATGGGCATGAAGGGAGATCTCGAGTCACCCCCCAAAGTGACAGAGGAGCCAGTGAAGCAATCTGATCGATCTCCTACCGAGGTGAACACAACTGAAGCTATCATCGCGGAGTCCATATCCATGGTACCTCTAGTGAAGATTGAAGTCCTTGAGGTTGGTAAGAAATCGGAGTCCACCCCAGCCGCAGAGCCTACTACTACTGATATTATTGGAAAGCTAGAGCAGACCAAGAAAGAACCAATCAAGGAAAGCTCCAATGCACCGATGATCATCCAGTAGGAATTTTTTTTCTTCTCGAAATGTACTGAACTGATATAGGTCTTCTTCTTTTTTCTTTTTTCCTTTTTATGGAACATGTAAACCCGATATGGGTTTTTACTTCTATACTTTCTTTTCATATTAATGCAAGAAATATTTTTTTTAGGCATCCTGATTTTGTTTGTGTATTTTAGTGAATTTCATTGCTTGTCAGGATAAAAAAACCACATATATCTTTATAATTCAATAGGATCAAAAAATGATAACTTTAAATTCATCCATCATCAATCAACTAAAAATCAAGATTCGAACGTACCTTTATTTATATGATCACAGATGGATCAAGTTTTAAGATTCAATCCGAAGGTCGATATTTTTAAGAGAACCCAAAGATAATCTTCCAAAGATAATCTCGCTCTAGAGATCAATATAACATCATATCGATTTGAAATTGATGTAAGATCCCTTCGGTCTCATATTCGGCATAAGACTTGTCGATTGATCAGGGGATCAAGTCCTCTGGGAGTTTT
This sequence comes from Elaeis guineensis, assembly GCF_000442705.2. Lineage (NCBI taxonomy): Eukaryota > Viridiplantae > Streptophyta > Magnoliopsida > Arecales > Arecaceae > Elaeis > Elaeis guineensis. The sequence continues at coordinate 23,071,258 of NC_026003.2, forward strand.
CCAGACTAAAATCTGGATCAATACGTATGCCCTTCGGGCTATATCGGATCAGAATCTGGATTGATGTGTGCCTTTCGGGGCTTTACTGGACTGAAATCTAGATTAAATATTCATGCCCTTCGAGGCTTTATCGGATTGAAATCTGGATTGATGTGTGCCCTTTGGGGCTTTGTCGGATTGAAATTCGAGTTAACTATTCATGCCCTTTGGGGCTTTACTGGATTAGAATCTAGGTTAACATGTGTGCCCTTCGAGGTTTTACTGGATCGAAATCCGATTTAATGTGTGCCCTTTGGGGCTTTACCAAATTAAAATCTGGATTAACATTCGTGCCCTTCGTGGCTTTACTGGATTGGAATTCGAGTTAACATGTGTGCCCTTCGGGGCTTTACTGGATCGAAATCCAATTTGACGTGTGCCCTTTAGGGCTTTACTAAACTGAAATCTGGATTAATATTCATGCCCTTTGAAGATTTACTGGATTGAAATTCGGGTTAACATGTGTGCCCTTCGGAGCTTTACCAGACCAGAATCTAGTTTGACATGTGCCCTTTGGGGCTTTACCTCTTTAAAGACCAAATCTTGATAAATGAGGGGACAAGACATACAAGAAAAAGCTCGTTAAAATATTTTTATTGATAATATTTTCTAAGATTTTCAGAATTTCAAGTGCAGAAAATAACAAACCCATATAATTTTTTAATTCTATAAGCCTCTAAGCGAACTACATCAGTGACTCGATAAGGTCCTTCCCAATTGAGAGCCAATTTATCTTGCTCAGTAGGCTTTGAAACTTTAGCTCGCCTTAGGATGAAGTCACCCTTCTGAAATGATTTTGATTTCACTCGGACATTATAATACTTAGCGATTTTCTGCTTATAGGTCACCATTCTGACATGGGTTTGTTCTCTCATTTCATTAAGAAGACCAGATCGGTCCTTAATCGATCTGAATTGGTTGCTTCATGAAAATTTCTGTTTCTATCAGATAATAAGCCAATCTCTACTGGGATTATAGCTTCAGTCCCATAAGTGAGTCTGAAAGGAGTTTCTCCTGTCAAAATCTGATACGTGGTTTGATATGCCCATAGTATACTCTGCAGCTCTTCAGCCCATAACCTGTTTGCATTAGTGAGCCTTATCTTCAAACGCTGGAGGGTGGTTCTATTGGTTAGTTCAGCCTCGCTGTTTGACTGTGGATGTCCAACAGAAGTGAATCGATGATTAATATGAAATTTAAAGCAGAATTCATTGAACTTAGGGTTATCAAACTGTCAACCATTATCAGTGATGATGATCCGAGGTAAACCAAATCGGTATATTATAGATTTTCAGATAAATTCTTGCATCTTTTTTTCTATGATCTGGGCTAAAAATTCTACCTCTATCCATTTTGTGAAATAGTCAATGGCTACCATCAAAAAAATTTTTTGGCCTGTCGCTACTGGGAAAGGTCCCAATATGTCCATCCCCCAAATTGCAAAGGGCTAAGGGGCGGTAATAGAAATAAGCTCAATAGCAGATTGATGTTGGATATTAGCATACCTCTGGCATTGGTCACACTTATTGACAAGATCAGCTGTATCTTTTTGAATAGTTGGCCAGTAGTAATCTTGTCGGATTATTTTATAAGCAAGTGACCTGCCCCCCAGATGGTTTTCACATATCCCCTCATGTACTTCTCGAAGTGTGTAGTCAACTTCATATGGTGTCAAGCATCGAAGTAGAGGAAGAGAATAAGACTTTTTTATATAAGCGGTTGTCTTGAAGAACATATCATGAAGCTTGTCTTCTAATGCTTCTGGTCTTGGCTGGATCATTGGGCAGAACTCCTTTAGATATGTATCTACGAGGAGGTCAATCCAAGTTGGATCATGATCAATCTGAAATACAGAGAACATCTCAATACTAGGCCTATCCATCTGTTCAATTAGTACCTTCTGATTTAGTTCGAAAAAATCCAAAGTGGTGAGGTGGGATAGAGTGTCAGCCCAGGTATTTTTCGATCTAGAAATTTGGATTACTTCAAGCTCTTCAAAATTTTTGAATAATTTTTTGACATTCTGCAGGTAATGAGCTATCATGAAATCCTTGGCTTCAAATTGATTTTGAACTTGACTGACGACAAGTTGTAAATCTGTAAATATCTTTAATTTTCTGAGTCCGAGCTCTTTTGTCATTCTGAGACCCACCATCAGAGCTTCATATTCAGCATTATTATTAGAAGTATTGAAATTGAACCTTAGGACCTGCTCTGTCACGAACCTTTCAGAACTAGCCAAAATCAAATCGATGCCGCTTTTTTGAGAATTTGAGGTTCCATTCATATGTAAAATCCAAAATGAATCATCATTTTTAGAACTTGTCAGGATCGATCCATCATCTGAGATAGTGCATTCTGTAATAAAATCAGCTAGTATCTAGCCTTTAACTGTAGTTCGAGGTCGGTAGCTAGTGGACATCAAATTCACTGTTCAATAGTTCATTTGGCGATCCGACCTGAAGTATCGACCCTTTGTAATATTGATCTGAGCGGCTGGTCCGTCGATACTGTAATAGTATGAGCTTAAAAGTAAGACCTGAGTCTCCAGACTGCCATGATCAAAGAATATATCATCTTTTCGAGCATCTTATATCGGGTCTTTGCATCTTGCAGTAATTTGTGGGTGTAGTAGATAGGCCTTTGAATGTCCATTTTTTTTCGGATAAGAACTGAGCTAACTACATAAGGTGAAATAAAAATATAGATATATAGTTCTTCACCTTCAACCGGCTTAGAAAGAAGAGGTGGAGAGCCAAGAAACTTCTTAAGATCCTTAAAAGCAGTCTAACATTCTTTTATCTAGCTGAAATTTTTGATATTTCTTAATATTTTGAAGAAGAAAAGGTATCTTTCAGCTGACCTAGAAATGAATCGACTGAGGGCTGCTACTCGTCTGGTGAGCTACTGGATTTTTTTGATAGAAGCTGTGCACTTCATTTTCAATAATGCTCTAATCTTTTCAGGATTAGTTTCTATTCCTCTTTGATTAATGTGAAAATCAAGAAACTTACCTGAGCCAGCTCCGAAGGCACATTTATTAGGATTGAGCTTCATCTGATATCTTCTAAGTTCTCCAAATGCTTTCTTTAGATCGGTAATATATCGATCTTTTTTGGTACTCTTTACTATCATTTCATCAACATAGACCTCCATATTTCGATCAATTTATTGCTTGAAAACTTTATTGACGAGGTATTAGAATGTAGCACCTATATTTTTAAGACCAAAAGGTATCATTTTGTAATAATACAAATCTCTTTCAGTGATAAAGATAGTATTTTCTTTATCTTCTGGAGTTATTTGGATCTGATTATAGTTTGAGAAAGCATCCATAAAGTTGAGGAGCTTGTGACCGAAGATAGCATCTAAGAGCTGATCAATTTTTGATAAGAAAAAACTATCTTTCGGATAAGCTTTATTGAGATTTTTATAGTCGGTGTATATCGTCCATTTGCTATTAACTTTTTTGACCATAACAACATTGGCTATCCATTTCGGGTAATGAGCTTTTCTGATGAATCTTATTTTTAAAAACTTGTCAACTTCCTCATCGATAACTTTCTATCTTTTCAAGGTGAAACTTCTTTTCTTTTGTTGAACCGATTTGAAATTTGGATCTACATTCAGTTTATGAATAATCACATCGACAGAGATGCCAGGCATATCAGAGGCTGACCAAGCAAAGACGTCAGCATTTGTTCACAAAAACTTGATCATTTTCTCTCTTAAACTAGGCTTGAGGTTTATACCAATCTGGACCATTTTTTTGGATCATCTCCCATAGGAATGGCTTCAAGCTTTTTTGCTGGTTCACCTTAGATGTTTTCAACCTCGCCCAATATGTCGGGTACATCAATTGATATAGTTTCTACTGATTGATTTATTTTAGCAAAAATTATAAAATACTATCGAACCACCGTCTAATCGCCACATGTTTCACCAATTTCTTTCTTAGTCAAAAAATGCACCAACGGATGGTAAGTAGAGATAATGGCCTTGAGGGCATTGAGATCAAGTCGGTCGAGGATAGCATTATAAGCAGATGAAACTTTGACTACCAGAAAAGTGAGTTGTACTGTTGACTGTCTTAACTCCTATCCCACTATAATCGGTACAGTAATTTCTTCCTCGACTACCATCAGATTTTTTGAGAACTCGATGAGGGGAGTACTAATGTGCTTGAGTTGTCTGACCAGATTCATTTTTGAGAAAGTATCATAGAATAATATGTCAGCAGAGCATTCATTATCAACAAGAATACTTTTTACATCATACTTTACCATCGTCATAGAGACGACGACAGTATCATTATGCAGGGTTTGGATCCCCTATGCATTATTTTCAAAAAAAGAAGTAACATTTTCAGTTCTCTACCTTTTGAATGATGAGTCATCAGTGTCAAGTAGGATGCTCGATATCATATTGATAACACCAGCAGTTGGTCAATTGTGATCATCAAAAGTTCCTTTTCTCGGAGGCTTGTATTCTTCGATTTTAATCGGTCTGATATATTTATCGAGGTGTTGGAGCATGATCCCAGCTCCTCCCACAGACCTTGGGTGTAGCAAAACCAGCAACGAACAAATCTGAAGACTTCTGGACTCGATTGAAGGCCCTTGACGAAATCAGCCTGGTTGCTGTCTTCTTCGTCAGCCTTTCATTCCAGATGAAGAATGCCTCTAAGATCACCTCTAAAAAATCCAAGATCTAGTACCCAACTAGATCAGGCCTGGATCGAGGTCTTCCAATTCATAGATCTTAAATCAGGATATTCTAGATAGAGAAGAAGGTAGATAGAACCAGACCTTACAGATCTGTCCTGCTGCAGCCTTTCCTGTAGATCTGTTGATGGAGATCTCACCCGCACCTCAAACGACCTCAGATCAACTCCAGATCTGAGAAGAACTTATACCAATCTCTTCTCAAGAGATTTCAGGTTCTGGACCTAATGTTTGGATGGCTGCAAGAGAGGGAGAGGCAAAAGGGTTGGCGGCACAAAGGGAGAGGGGCTAGCGCCTCACCTGCTTTTCCTGCCTTCTATGGATCTGGCGGCAAGAAACCCTAGGGTTTCTTGCTCCTGGGGCATGGAGAATAGCTGGAGAGAGAGGGAGAAGAGAGAGAGAGATTTGAAAGAAAGAGTTTTCGTATTCTTTGGCTTAATCAAACCTATACAGTGTATGTATATATAAACACAGGGTCAAGTGACCCAAACCCAAAACTCCCTTGACCAACTCTATGGGAGATTAGGTTAACCCAAGCCCATGTACACCCATGACTCGACCTAATATCACCTATCCTAGACCCAGACCTGGCCCATAAAGAGTTGGTCCCTTGAGGCCCACATAACCTAGACCTCAAGAACCTGAAAGGCCCACAGCCTTTCAACCTAGGACCCAACTAGCCCTAGAGCCTCCATGAAGCCCTCATGAATGATGGACCTTGGCCTTAGCCTTGATCCCCTGGGCCTTGGGCACACCACCTGGATCACAATACGAGGTAACCCCGATGCACTAAGATTTCTATCTCATCTTGCAGCTGCCTGCATTTCTCGATGTCATGGCCATGATCTCTGTGAAAGCGGTAATACTTTCATTTATCTATCTTCTCTGGAGGGGCCTTCAAAGGATCAAGTCTTCGAAGGTATCTATTCCCTTCAATTTCCATCAGAATCTGAGCTCGAATAGCAGTCAGGGGAGTGTAAGAATTAAAATACCGAGGTGGGCTCCTTGACCTCAGATTTTTTCAGGATCGATTTGAATTTTCAGTCTACTGCATCGCCACATTCTCTCTCAATCATTTTTTCTTATTTTTATCCTTCTTTGCTTGCCTCAAAATAGCTTTCCCCTCCTTGGCCTGGGCATACTTATGCATCCGAATGAGCATCCCATTGTAGGAATTCGAAAAGTTTTTATTCAAAGAAAAAATCAGACGGTTGCTTTGGAGTCTCCTCTTCAAAGTAAACATAACTGTTGGATTTCGGGGTTTGAAGCATGCATATATGTTTCAAAACTTAATTTTTTAAACACCATAATGGAGAATAAGATTAAAATAATTTTAATCTAAATTTTGCATGTATAAAAATATAAAACTACATGGATCTATTTCATATGCTGAAATTGATATATGCTGAAATTTAGATTGTGATCAAATCACATACCTGTTTCGCAATCTCTTTCTTTAAATTTGGATCTGGAAGAGATGAGGCTCTCTGTTAGCTGCACAAGTATCCGACCTCTACGAGTGTCTACTCGAGAACAGCTTAGAACAGTCCTCTATAATCTGAATTTTGAATCTTCAAAATTCAGCCTGCTGAATCTGAACGAAGCCTGGATTGCGATCAACACTTGATCTTCTTCTTCTTCTCTTCTTTAGAGTTTCTCCTTGCTATGTGCTGCAACCAGATATTAGAAACTAGCAAGAAAGAGGCACCCAAATTTTTTTGGACATAGAACTCCTTGGGATGCGCATCCCAAGAAAGGGGTGTATAGAACACCCAAGAAGAGAGAAAGGAAAAGGAAGAGAGGGTGTGGGGAGAGCTTTTGGGTGTGAGGGGCTGCTAGTTTTGATGCTCTAGGAACCTTAGGAGAGGTCTCTTTAAATAGGTATAAAGATTGAATCCTATTCAATTTCATAATACAAGTCCTACTTATATTAGGATTCCTATTAACTTAAGTTATCCAACTTATATTAGGAAGCCCAATAGGGCGCCAATAATTGGAGCCCTTGCACCCATAATTAGATACCTCAAAATACACCCAAGAGATACCCCATATGAGAACAAAAGGCCGTCTAATCAATGGACATGTCCAAATTAATCAAATCAAGGTGGCACCCCATAATAACTATCAAGAAGATTCATAAGGGACTTGCACCCTTAATTTATTCATGTAGATTATTAGTAGATAATTAAGTTAGAATTAATTTATTAAATAAGTAATCCTAATAGAAAGAGAAATTGGGTCCAACTATATGCTAGCAAGGTTACCATAAACCCAATGGATTTCTCTAAACTCAATTGACACTTTATAAGCTCAATTACTTATTTCAGGCCTAATCTCTTTGTTGTATGATCTCATAGGTTCAATTCTATCTGGTAGTGAGGCATACAATGATCTCTATAATCGTATCATTGAAACTCTTTTCAATGGATCAGAATAATTTCACTCTAACTCAATAAAGATTGTCGATCCAGAACAATCCTAGCGAACTCTCACAATCTATTACTGACACCTAGAAGTATGTAGTAGCAATCCAGTAGAACTGAAATGAACCTCTAGATGTAGTAAACGTGTGATTCAATCCCTCTATCATGAGTTCCGACTATATGGCAGGTCATGGATAAATTGTCAAATCTCAACATCGGTCATATAACAGATTCAATCAGCTTAAGTCCATATATGATTCTATGAAAACTCTTTTCCATCAATCACACTGCCATGACCATAGACTTAAGGACTCAGTCTCTTAAATCTCATAAGATTACTTCCTTCTGCTAGGATCGATAGATCCCATTTTGATGCACATCCTACTCCTACAGTGGACCAACTATCGCCAACATCCACTACAAGAGCTTTTTGAGATCTATGTTGATATGTCAGTCAAACTCCAACAGCCTCACTGTGAGCAGTAGTGTCATCTTAGGTTAAAAGATCAATAATACAACTGCAGCATCGAGAAAGTCACTAACCAGTGAGCAGATATCTATGTAACTTCTCGTGTTGGTCACGATCAGTGCTAGTTGTTCTCTAATAACCACTTACACTCTTGCTCTAGTGTCTCTACACTGCAGACTCGAGATCCATCTGTCTAAAGAGAGCGATCCGTGCACTGATCTATCCGAATCAATCACCATCCCCATGATGATCCTATGACCATGAGCAATTTAGGAATCAACCATCAATGACATATGCCTCAAATTCTTAACTCTTTGAGAATATGTGTCATCATCTTGTTAATCCCTTGGATGATTCATTGACACATAAACATGAATGATAATATAACTACCCAATAAGTATAAAATCATGTCCTAAAAATATAAAATATATCAGTTAAGATTGGTTTCTAGGGCATACATCCAATAATCTTCCACTTGCACTATAGCCAATCTACCATGTACCAAGCTCTGTCTTCACAAGACAAGCTATAGTCTTAGGCTAGCTAAGTGGCTTACCAGTGGGTCATCCACATCACATGTAGAGTTTGCTCTCTGCACCTCTATATATTTTTACTTGAGGTGGTCGTATGTTCTACTGCTTTATGTGCTTGGATATCTGGTGAGACCTAAGCTCTTTAGCAAAGGCTATGGTGCCTTTATCTTTGCAGTATAGTATCACGATATCTGATGGCATGACAACCAATTTTGTAACTACTATTAAAACCAGAATGCATCCTACACATCTATAGTTTACTCAATTTTTATTGATCAATTATTTGAAACCCTTCCAAAATATCGACATAAGAACACTCCCATGATGTAGACATTCTACCATCAACATCAGACATAAAATCTGAATTGGTATATCCTCTCACTCCTAACTTTGATCCTTCTTCAAATATATCCTTAGTTCATCTTAAGAGCTTAAGAATATTTTCACAGCAATTCAGTGCTCACAGCTTGGATACAACTGATATCTACTTGTGACAATCACGGTATAATCAGTTCAAGTACTTTATGGCATACGACTATACCCGAGAGGATAGCAGATCTCTCTTTGAGTTTTTTATGTGGAACACTTTCAGCATCCGATCTCTGTACTTTATCTGTGAAAATACAAGCATCCAATTGCATCTATCTTTATAGATCTTTAGGATGCTCACTTTATGTCTTTCATGGAGAAATCTATTTTCAACCATATTTTAATCGATGTCAGTATTGGACACTCTCACTGACCTTTTTGAAACTCATAATTCCTCATATCTGATCAAACAATTTGATAATATCATTGAAATAAATGTTCTAACTCCAAGGATATTGTGGTCTTTGAGATCACTTATCACAAGAAGTGAAATCCATAGGCTATTCCATATAGAAATTTTTAAAAAATCTCTACTCAGAAAAGCTATTTCACATCTTTTCTTGGAGTCGATGTCTCACATCACCTCGTTGTAGGTTCTGTGATCATCTCTATATTCCCTATCTCTCATGAGAAATAATTTTTTTTACATCCTCTGTTAAGCATACTCAAGTACCTTTGGAGAGGATTGGAGATCCTACTATGTATACAAAGTGGAGGAGGAATACACGTCTACTGGCTCATGATTAATATGTTCTTAAGGTCTCAAGATTCTCTGCTCTTCAGAGACTCTCTTAGAGCTTAACTTTTCTCCTACTGTTTCATCTTGGTTAAACAATTTTTCAAGAAGATAGCATTGAGTCACAATCACATTGTAATCTCATCGAAAAGTAATATCCCAAACTCTTTTAGGAAGAGCTTTATAGACCTATCCTCTAACATATCCACCTGCTGTCCTAGACACAAGCTGGATATCCTTGAATCTCAAAATAATCAAGATTCAATTCTCATAATGTCATATCTTATATGGTGTGGTAGGAACAGATTTAGAGAGAACCCAATTTCATAGAAATAAAGCATGTCCCTAAAGAAATATAAATAAATCAGTAAATTTTATTATGGACCAGATCATATCTCATATAGTCTCATAACTCTTCTTATCTCATAGAGCTAAGATTTACTAAGAGGGGTCTAATTTGAAACAATACCATTTTATGAGATAATCAAAAAAATTCTTTCAATGATATTGCATCCTCGATCCGATCGAAGTACCTTCAAAAATTTTTTGATATGTTTCTCTACTTACATCTGAATTCTTTGAACCTTTCAAAAATTTTAGATTTGTATCTCATATACAAAGTAGAGACAACTCTTTGTTTAGCACATCACATGGGCTACACACATCAAATATGTACAAGGATAGGTATCTCAGTGGTCCTTTTTCTCTTATCCCATAAGAGCAGCTTGATCGTATTTTCTCAAAGAGATGATGCACAAACTAGATTTGACTCAACAGTCAATGAGCCCAAGCCTATATTTTTTCAGTTTGCTAATCATTTCTTCTCCAATATGACTTAGCTATAGGTTCCATATATACTTTAAATTTTATCTCAATTTTAGATCTCTCAGATCCAATGGCATTCACTGATTGCTCAATTAAGTTCACATATGCAAATGATAGAGACTATCTCTAAGAACTAAATCTAAACGATAATCGTAAAGGACAGATACCTATGGCTGCAGCAGCAATTGTTACCCTATAACCAATTCAAGGATTACTTCCTTAGCCGTTTACCTTCCCATCAACTCTACACTAGAGTTTATAGCTCAACTAGAAGAAGAAAAAATTGTAAGGATAGTGTTGGGTATAAAATAACCCCAGCCGAAGTTCATAAGAGGCCAACCCTCCCAGGACTCTTCCGGCTTCCGACCTTGTGCGGCATCCTTCTGAATTTCCCCGACCATCCGAGCTTTCACAGTACCGTCTGGACTCCTCCAGCAGTCGACCTTCCACAGTGTCCTTCAGATTTTTTCAATGGGCAAACCCCTATCGTACCCTCCGAACTTCTTCAATAATGAGCTCCTTCAATTATCTATCGGACTGCTCCAAATGCTCTCTGGACTTCACTATCGGTCAATTTTCTACAGTGATCGACTACTCTCCGAATCTCTTTCGAACTTCCTCCTATCACGATCAACTTTACTCCGAGCTTCTTTCGGACTTCGTCAATGTCCGAGCTTTTCCAGCAGTAGGACTTCTATAGTAACCAGACTCCATCCGAGTTTCTACAGCGGTCAATCGCCTTTCGAATTTCACCCGGGCTTCTACAGTAAGCAAATTTCGTCCGAACTTCTATTGCAAGTGGACTCCATCCGGGCTTCTATGGTAAGCGATCTCCATCCAGACTTCTACGGCAATCGATCTCCATCCGAGCTTCTACGGTAAGCGGTCTCCATCTGGGCTTCCACGATAATCGATCTCCATTCAAGCTTCTACGATAAGTGGTCTCCATCCGGGCTTCCACGGCAATCGATCTCCATCCGAGCTTCTACGATAAGCGGTCTCCATCCGGGCTTCCACAGCAATCGGTCTCCATCCGAACTTCTACAACGGACGGGCTCTATCTCAGTTACAACTGAGTAGTGCTGGATGCCAAGAAAGGAGTTTGAATCTTCTACGGTCTCCACTATTATGACCTCTCTGTGATCGGCCCATTTGGTGGTGGTCATGGACCACAAGACAGGAAAGAAGCCATTGCATGGTCTTTGTTGGGATATACCAACTGACCCCCGTACACCGACTTATCCTCGGACCAGTCCGATCGACGCCCGACTCTACCCACCGGACAGACAGACGACTCCGACAATGACTGCCGACAATATTCGACCGAAGGTATGCCGGTCAAACAGATCGATACTATTTCCAACCGATCAAACGACCGAACCCATATCACCGATTCACTATCGGGGGTGGCAGCCGACGTCCGACTTCCACAAGGCACCAGATCAGTCGATGATATTTTCGAATCATCACCTGATATCCCGACAGTCGAATACCGACATATAGTCAGTCAGTCCATCCAAACACCGTACAACCACTATGGGCTGTTGTCCCATCAAGGACATGCTGTGCGGCCGCCCTGGGGCATTATCCTGCCAAAAATATGGGTCAATTCTGATGACCTGACAATCCATGATGATTTGACAGCCCCCGACAATTTGACAACTCCCCAGTTGTCTGCACCATTAATGGCAGGACCATACTGCATTCTACTATAAAACAGGATAAGGCAACAGTTTCGGTAAGTTTTTCTTGAGCTTTCTTAAGCTTTCTCAAACTCTGCTAAAATTTTATTGGAGTGCTCCATTTCTGTTGAAGTAGAGTATTGACTTGAGCATCAGAGAGTCTTGCTGGAGTACCCCCAACTCTGATTTAGACTTTTCTTGCAGGTCCCGACGGCGGCCGTGATCCCCTCGACTCCAGCTTCTCCGACATCGATGAAATTCTGCACCAACAGAATTGACGCTAGAGGAAGGGGCTTGTGTTTTCGCAGGACCCTTGTTTTTAAAGGAGTACTCAACGGGACTGTCTCCGATCATCTTCTTCGACATCTTCTTCTTCTTCTCCGATCAGATCCCAACCTGATGCCTCCCCGAAAGGCATCCATCAGGCGATCTATGGCCTCCATAGCCAGATCTCGGTAAGACCCACCGGCTCCGACCCTGTCTCCAATTTCCCAGGCTCCTCTCCCTCCGACAACGACAGTCGGCATGGAGCAGTTCGACCTGCTGGTTCAGTAGGTCAGGGGCCTCACCGAAGTGGTGCAGGCCATGCAGCAACAGCAGCAGTCGCAGGCATCTGTGCGGTTGGAAAGAGCATCGCTGGAGTTTTAGAAGCCAGCAATCAGGCAGTCCACTTGGGCCAGTCGCCCTGTATCCCTCGAAAAGGGGAAGCAGGGGGCGGAGAGCCCTCTGTCTGATCATGATTCTGCCCCCGGAGGGTTCCTACCTTCGTTCTGCCAGAAGATCCTCGAGATTCATGATCGAGAGGATCTCCTGGATCAAAGATTTCAAGAGATGGACCGACGGATCGAAGAGCTCCACCATGTTCTCCTGCTTACGGTGAGGATATCTGTACTGACCCTTCTTTTTCTCAAAGGATTATGCAGGAACCGATTCCGTCGAACTTTAAGCTCTCCCAATTTGAGAGCTACGATGGGACCTCAGATCTGGTTGACCACCTGGAGGCCTTCCGGACAATGAGGCTGCTCCATGGCATGCTAGACGCCATCCTGTGTCGAGCTTTCCCATCTACCTTGAAGGGAGCAGCAAGAAATTGGTTCTCGACATTGAAACTGGGTACTATCTTCTCCTTTGATCAAATGAGCCACCAGTTTGCGACTCATTTCGTCAGCAGCCGACGTCCCTAGAGAGGTTCGGAGTCCCTCGTCAACATCAAACAAAAAGAGGGAGAATCCATCCGAACTTATGTCAACCGTTTTAATGCCGCCATATTGGAGGTCCGAAACTTGGACCAGTCGGTTGCAATGGCCGTCCTGAAGAGCGATCTTCAAAAGAATGATCTTTTATTTTTCCTAGAAAAGAAGTATCCCAGGGACTTCACTGATTTGCTGGCTTGGGCCAAAAGATATGCCCGAGCAGAGGAAGCCTTCAAGTTGAAGGACGAGGAGGCCGCGAAGGAGCGGCAGGTGGGTGACCCCGGCAAGCCCGTAGCTGAAAAAGGGCCGAGTGAAGCTCGACCGTATTTTCGAACTCCTCCTAGACACAAGCATGTCCGAACTCCCCCCCGAGCTCGTAGGCAAAAAAGTCCGGATCGTAGAGTTCGGCGAAGCTCTCCCCCAAGAAGATTCCATAGCTACACCCCTCTCAATGCTCCAAAAACTCAAGTGCTAATGGAGATCAGGGAGCAGCTACCAAGGCCAGAAAGGATGCGCACACACCCCGAGAAGTGCAACCCTAACAAGTTTTGCCTTTATCATCGTGACCACGGCCACGACACAGAGGAGTGTATTCAGCTCCGAGATGAGATCGAGGAGCTCATCAGATGAGGTCAGTTCAACAGATTCATCCGACGTCGGCCTGAAGGTAGGGAGGATCGATCGAGGATCCTACCACCACCAGAGCTGCCAGGGAGGAAAGAACAGCCTGAAGATTGGCCTCCAATCAGGATTATCAATACCATCTCTGGAGGACCCCGATGGAGAGCAGCCAGTGGATCGACCGAACCCCCAAGCGATAGAGAATTAAAGAATCTATAATCTTTACTGAAGAAGATGCCCAGGAGATTCATTTTTCTCATAATGATGTGGTTATAGTTTCTTTAAATATTGCTGACTATGATGTACACCGCATCCTTGTTGATAATGAAAGCTCAATCGATATTTTATTTTACGATGCATTCTCAAAAATATCCATTCTAGATGATCGATTAGGGCCGATAAGCTCTCCATTGGTAGGGTTCACTGGCGATGCTGTGCCAGTGGAAGGAGTAATAACTTTGATCGTAGTTACAGGTCGGTATCCGAAATAATCTAGGGCACAAGTGGATTTTCTGGTAGTAAGGACGCCGTCTGCCTACAACGCAATACTCGGCCAATCTGGCCTCAACACCCTCCGAGCTGTGGTATCGACCTACCATTTGAAGTTGAAATTTTTTACAAGCCAAGGGGTCGGAGAGGTTAGAGGAGATCAAGTCCTGGAAAGGCACTACTATAACATAACCTTACAAAGAAATGGTCAGTCTGACCCCTGTCCGATTGATGGATTAGACACCCACGATGACCTTGCTGAAGAACGGAGTGAGCTAATCGAAGATCTTGTCCCAATTTCTTTGAACGATGGGAATGAAGAGCACGTGGTAAAGATTGGCTCTAACCTAAGAGAAGAGGTACGGACATGGCTCATCAATTTTCTACAAAAGAATGTGGATGTTTTCACTTGGGTTTCAGCGGACATGCCGGGGATTGATGCGGAAGTCATAGAACACCATCTAGCTGTCGATCCCAAACGTCAGTCGATGAAGAAAAAAATTTAAGGTCATGCACTGGAAAGGCAGAAGGTAATGGCTGAGGAAGTTGATAAACTCCTGAAAGCCGGGTTCATTAGAGAAGTCAACTATCCAAACTGGATCTCCAATGTTGTTCTCGTCAAGAAGGTGAACGGCAAGTGAAGGATGTGTATAGACTTCAAAAAATTAAACAAAGTCTGCCCGAAGGATAGTTACCCTCTGTCCAAAATTGATCAATTAGTGGATGCAATCTCGGGCCACGAGCTTCTCACTTTCATGGATACATTCTCCGGCTACAATCAAATCAGGATGGCACTAGAAGATGAAGAAAAGACTGCTTTTATCACTGACCGTGGTCTTTTCTGTTTCAGGGTCATGTCTTTTGGCCTAAAAAATGCAAGGGCGACCTATCAACACTGGTGAACAAGATCTTCAAGGAGCAGATCGGCCACAACATGGAGGTCTATGTGGACGACATGCTTGTAAAAAGTAAATTCTCAATGAACCACATCGCTGATCTTGAGGAGACCTTCAGCACCCTCCGAAAATACAAGATGAAGCTGAACCCAACCAATTGTGCTTTTAGAGTAACCTCAGAGAAATTCTTGGGCTTTATGGTATCGGAGCGTGGGATCGAAGCAAATCCAAAAAAGATTCGGACCATCCAGAAAATGACCACCCCGAAGTCAATAAAGGAAGTTCAGCACCTTACCGAGAGAGTAGTAGCTCTGAATCGCTTCGTCTCAAGATCGGCCGAACGGTGCCTACCTTTCTTTCAGACTCTCAAGCAGTCGAAGAACTTCTGTTGGACTGCTGAATGTCAGCAAGCGTTCGAAGAATTGAAAAACTACCTTGGCTCACCTCCACTATTGGCAAAGTCCAAACCTGAAAAGGAGTTGTTCCTGTACCTGACGGTCTCCCCTGTGGCTTTTGCAGTAGTTCTGGTTAAGGAAGAAGCAAAAATTCAACAGCCGATCTACTACATAAGTCGAGTATTGAGAGACGCCGAAATCAGGTACATTAAGTTAGAAAAACTAACTTACGCCCTGTTGATTGCAGCCTGAAGGCTCCGACCTTACTTTCAAGGCACACCATAACACTGCTCACCGACTAGCCGATCAAGGCAGTTCTGCATCGAGCGGATGCTTCTGGAAGGATAGCAAAATGGACGATCGAGCTCATAGAATTCGACATCAACTATCAACCTCGATCGATGATAAAAGCTCAGATATTAGCAGACTTCATAGTGGAATGCACTATCCTGAGAGAAGTCGAACTTGAACGAGGTGAAGCTGACAACCCAGGGCTCTAGTCGAACTCCCCTGAGGAAAGAACAGATCTCCCTGATGGTTTTTGGGTCCTCTACGTGGATGGTTCCTCCAACATGTCAGGCGCAGACGCGGGCCTGATCTTGATCAATCCGAAAGGAATTATCGCGGAGTACGTGCTGCGCTTTGAATTCTCTGCGACAAATAACAGAGCAGAATATGAAGCTCTGATTGCAGGGCTGAAGATCGTCAAAAAATTAGAAGTAGATCGGCTCCAAGTCTACAGTGACTCCCAATTGGTGGTGGGATAAGTCGGTAAAAACTATGAAGCTCGGGAGGACAATATGGTCAAGTATCTCGAAAAGGTAAAAGAGATCATCCCTGCCTTTGGCAGCTTTGACATCAAGCAGATTCCAAGAGCAAAAAATATCAGGGCCGATCTTCTCTCCAAATTGGCTACACTGGCTCCGGCTAAACTACCCAAGAAAGTCTTCTTCAAAGTTCTGAAATATCTAAGTAGGAAGAACCGCAGCTTGTAATGGATACCAGTCATGAACCCAACTAGATTGACCCACTGGTTGCATACCTCAAGGATGGGATACTTCCTCATGATGCAAAAGAAGCTCGGAGCTTAGAAACCAGACCTCCCGATATATCCTTTATGAAGGCAAGCTGTACAAGATATCGTACTCTTTGCCCCTCCTGAAATGTCTCCGACCTTCTGAAGCCGACTTTGCCTTGTGGGAGGTATATGAAGGAGCCTGCGAAAGTCACCTGGGGGCCAGATCTTTATCCCACAAACTACTTCGACAAGGTTATTACTGACCTACAATGCACCACGACTCCATTGAATATGTCAGAAAGTGTGATCGGTGTCAGAGATACGTGAATATCCAAAGACAGCCTGCCTCGAACTTACACCTTTGAGTGCCCATGGCCGTTTGCACAATGGGGATGGATATCCTTGGACCTTTTCTCATGGCGTCCGGGCAGCGAAAGTTTCTCCTGGTGGCAATTGACTACTTCACCAAATGGTTGAAGCCGAACCTTTGGCAAAATCACAGAAGCTAAAGTGCAGGACTTCGTCTGGAAGTCAATCGTTTGTAGGTTCGCTTGCCAGAACTCTCATTACTGATAACGGGCTACAATTTGCTGGAGCAAGGTTTGCTGAATTTTATGAGGACTTAAACATCTCCCATAACTTCACGTCAGTAGCCCATCCAGGGCAAACGGCGAAGCCGAGGTGACCAATAGGACTCTGTTGCAAGGAATCAAGGCGAGACTTGAAAAAGCAAAGAAATTGGGCAGACGAGTTTATCATGTGTTATGGGCATACCAACTACCAAAGACTGCCCACGGGGAGACCCCTTTGCCTTAGCCTTCGGAATAGAAGCCGTTATCCCGATTGAACTCAAGCTTCCGTCGGCGAGTCGTGGCATTCGACGAGCAGCGCAACTCACAGGATCTCAAGGCCAACCTCGACTTGTTAGAAGAAAATGGGAGACAGCTCAAGTTCGGATGACAGCCTACAAGCAGAAAGTAGCCCGCTACTACAACTCCGGTCAAGAGCAAAGCCTTCAGAGCGGGGACTTAGTACTTCGACGAGCGCTGTTTCACAACCTCAGAACAAGAAAACTTGCCCAAACTGGAAAGGCCCGTATGAAGTCAGGAAGGTAGTCCGGCCCGGAACATACTATCTAAAGAGCTCGAGGAGCAGACCTTCGCGATCATAGAATTCAAAAATTATGAATGTATTACTGATAATTTTACTTAAATAAAATTTCATATTCGCATATCTTTTCTTTTGGCATGAGCTTATAACGACAGGAATAGCTCCTTCAGACATCGAAACTAAGCGTGTTAGAAAGGAGAGGACCTCATCCTAACACGAGCAAAGTGAAGATCCGTTATTAAGAGATCGGATGGGGGGAGAGGCCCTCGCAACGGTCCTTATGCCCCCCACAGCCATGTTAGGAACAGGAGGAGGACCTCATCCTAACATGAGCAAAGTCAAGATCCGATTATTAAGAGACCGGATGGGGGGAGAGGCCCTCGCAACGGCCCTTATGCGCCCATAGCCATGTTAGGAACAGAGGAGATCTCATCCTAACATGAGCAAAGTCGAAGATCCGATTATTAAGAGATCGGATGGGGGGAGAGGCCCTCGCAACGGCCCTTATACGCCCCACAGCCAAGATAGGAATAGGAGGAGAACCTCATCCTAACATGAGCAAATCGAAGACCCATTATTAAGAGACCGGATGGGGAGAGGCCCTCGCAACGGCCCTTATGTGCCCCACAGTTCTATTAGGAACAGGAGGAAGACCTCATCCTAACATGAGCTGAAATTGACTGTGTCGGAAACAGAAGGAGAATCTCATCCTGACACAAACGAAGACCTGGTCGTTCAAGATTGGATGAGAGGAAAAGCCTCCTCAACGGCTCCTCTACACCCCTACAACCTCGTTAGGAGCAGAGAAAAATCCTCACCCAAACATAAAAAAAATAGATTAGAGAAAAAGAAAAGCGATGAGCTACGCCAGAGATGAGGAAAAAAAGAACCACATCTAAGACACAAGAGATCTCGTCTCGACGAGGAAGAATCTTAAAAATTCTCCAGTCTCTAAGGGAAACCGACACTAGCAGGAGAAAATAGACTTCCTCAAAGTAACGAAAAGTTCAGACCCCAAGCTCGAACATCGGAGAAAGCATCAAATTCGATGGCCTCGAAAAGACCTTCGATCATGAACAAAAAGGGTGAATCAATCGGCGATGACAGAACCTTCAAACAACTCGACATCGAATAAGAAAAAGAAAGAGAAGCTCAGTAAACGACAACTCAGAGCAAGAATAGATAAGATAATGAGAAATTTTTTTTCATTTCATTAGTAAAGAGTGCATTACAAAAGTCTTTGAAGGCCAAAAAAAATGACAACAAGAAAAGAAAAGAATACATGGAACAAAAGGTAAAAGAAGCTCTAAGAAGCTCGGCTTCTTCTGACTTTGATCTCTCGGTTCCAGCCATTATCAGGGATTGCTTTAAGTTCTCGACTTCTTCTTCCAGTTCCTTCTTTCTTAGCAGCATCTCTCGATACATTTGGTGAAACCACCGGCTTTCGTTTACGATTTTCGAAGCCTCTTCCTCAGAACTTCAGACTCCGTTTTGCATCCTTGACCGCCTGTTGCTCATAGGTCAGCTGAATTTTCAGCCACTGCAGTTTGGCCTTCTCCTTCCCAAGGGCTACGACAGTTCTTCCATAGTCTCCCTCAAGGATCGGAGCTCGTCGAAGCCTTGAACCGAAACGGCTGGGCTCTTTCGGACAACTGCTTTGAAGGCGAGCAACCTCATCGGTCGCCATCTTGAGCCTCCTTCTGTAGTTGTCTATTTGCCCATACCAGCTGACTCGATAAGTGTTGTAATTTGTCTCGACTCCTGTAGCTGCTTCTGGAGGTCAAAGAATTTCTTCGACCAGTCAGTCTGAGTTGGGAGCCAGGACGAGCTTCCTTCAATGGCCGATCTTCTCCCATGCGGCCACAATTCGACCTCGAGGGAGTTGATCTTGGAGGCCTGAGTCCAAGATCGATCGCTGGTGCATTTCTGGAGTTCCTCAAGCTCCTTCATGAAGTTGGTCTTCTTCCAGTGTAGTCCATGAAGTCCTTTTGTGGAGGTTCCGCAGGCGAGTAACCTCTGCAGTGGCTTCCGAATGGCTCTTCCTCAGCCTGTGAAGTTCGTCATCCATCTTCTTTTATTTCTTCGTTAGGTGATGAACTTTTCTTCTCAGATCCGATCATAGACTTCAAAAAATCCTGCGGTAGGGGAAGAGCTTCGCAGGGCACTGTTGTCGGAAAACAAGAGCGTCACAAAGCAATCATTGCAAAAAAAAAAAGAAGAAAAAGGAGCTCTCTGTAAAAAATTTATCATTGATTGAATAATTCTTAAGTAAAAAAAAAAATTATAACAAAGAAAAAGTACAAAATTAGAGGTTCGACCTTGGAGCAAAGTGGAAGAGCTCGGTGCCCCGAAAGGTCGTCAGACAGCTGCGGCAGTTGAAGAGGTCGGACTGGAGGGAGACGGCAGCAGCTTCGAAAGGTCCGGCTTCATCGTCGGACACTTCATCAGGAAGCTGAGGTTGAGTTCAAAAAATTTTCGACCACCTTCTCCTGGCAAAGCTCGAAGCCTTTGATAAAGGCGGCCTGGCCGAATTGATATTCAGATCCCTCATCTCGGAGGAGGTCTTGAACTCCTCCACTGCTTGGGCCCTTGCCTCCGAGACTAGGGTCGGGATCTGCTCCTTCAGCTGAAGACCTGGCCTCTGCCTTCTTCTTTCCTCCTCAAGCAGCCTTCAGATCCATCGAAGTTTGTTCCTCCTTCTGGAGTCTCTTGGAGACTCGCGACTTCGCGACCTTCTCCTTAAGACGGGCAGCCTCGCCTGGCGACCTTCCTCCGCCTGGACTGCTCTTCTGGCATTGTTCATCGCCTCGATGTTGGCGATGAGCTGGTGTCCAATCTGCAAGAACGGCCAGGAAGTCAATATGAAAGCTAAGGATGACTAAGTGAAGAACGAAAGGAAGAAAAAATAAATGGCCTACCTCAAGAAAGGATCCCAGAGAGTCCCAAACCCGTGTTCAGATCGGCATGGACGATCCTGTGGACGATCTCGGGCAAAACGCACCGTCGACCAACCTTTTTATTAAATCCCTATTGTTGAAGGGATTCTCCCTCAGATCCTCTTCAGAGCCGTCAGACCTTTCGATGGCAGCCCGCTGCTATTGATCTTGCGGACCACCGTCTTCTTCCTTCTCTTCCTTTCGGCCCCCGGTGCCTCCTCGGGACGAGACTCTGGAGCGGGAACCTCGTCGGAGGGCTTCTTGAAGAAGCTCGGGGACTGCGGGCTCGACGTCGGAGGGGGCATCAACGACAATGGCCTGGGCAAGCACGGCGAGCTTGTCTCCTCTACCCTCTTCTTCGCCGACCCAGAAGTTGCGGCCTTTCCTCTTGTGGGCCTTGAGACCCTTGGCTAGTATCTGAGCTGCGTCTGCGTCCATATGCAATGAAAAAAGATCGGCACAGCTTAGAAACAGAATAAGAGAAAGAGGAAGCAGCGAATGACTTGAGAAAGAAAAAATACCGAGGGTTGAGAGGGCTCAGGCCGACATTGAATAAAAGTTGCTCCTTCAGAAGGTCAGAGGAGAGGAGCTGGATAAGTCTTAAGTTTATTGGAGGCTTCAAGGTCATCCTTTCCAGGCTAGAAGCGACGGACGGAGTCCCTCAGGACCCCAGGG